>NW_013667343.1:155208-190797 GCF_000517525.1 Limulus polyphemus | reverse complement strand
ATTTTGATAGTTTGATTGATGTATTTGCAGCAGCAAAAGCACGAAAGGTTCATATAATGTAACCATGAATACCAGAATGCTAACTGTACAAGATCTAGTTAAGTATATGTGCAGTTGTGTATTTGTTTGTAGTTAAGCACAAAGCTATACAATGGGCTATCTGTGCTTTGCCCACCACGGTTATCGAAACCCGGATTCTAGCGTTGTAAGTCCGCAGACATACCGCTGTGCAGTTGGGATCATAGTTTTGTAAACTAATAAAATTTGTTATTTGTAAACTTAAGTAGTATTTTATCAATCTGTTTTATAATCCATGTACACCACAAGTGACTGGCTTCTCATATAAAACATAAGTTTCAACTAGGGATATAACAGAAATTTATTCTGCATGCTTGAAAGATTACTCTAGCTATGTGACTTTGAACAATACTGGATGACATAAATATCAAAATGGTTTACAAATTATGTAAGTACACCTAGTAGGCTGTACTTCATTAGTTCCAGGTTTACAGTTGTGATATCGTGAGATGTTATATTGTGACTTTATTTTAAGCTTGTGTAAGGCGATAAATAATTCTTTATGTTATTGTCATTAAGTGGGTAATGAGTCACAAAACAAATAATTAAAACATTTCAGAGGTGGGGGACGCCAAAAGTATATTTGCCCCGGGTGCTGAGAACCCTTGTTACGCCACTGTGTGGCACACATTTGATATATATGCTTCATATGGTATTCTCTCCAAGAAATGTGCAACCCATCTGTCTGATTATAAGGTTTATCCACGGTACTACCATGAAATTGCTAAACAACCTTCCTAGCTTCATCTAGCTGTAGTGAAATTTCGCTGATACAAAATATCTTAACAAACCGTTCGCATTTAAATATAGTCAATAATATTATAGACTTCTACAGAAAGGTAATGAAAGCGGTACCTTAGCTATCGTTAGTATAGAATATATCTTATGATAGTTTAGAAACATGTCGTTAATGTTAGAAACATTCTTGTATAAGATTCAGTACCTTTTCTTATCTAGAAGTTTAGATGTTCGATTATAATAAAAATTACATTATCAAAAGGTCACAATTAACTGTCAATTTTTCTTCAACAGATCATTAATGAGAAAACTTACCTGGAAGACAGCATTGGCCTACTATATTACAACGTTCACTCTATATTAAATAATGCACTCTATAATTAATAAGCATAATTTATTATTCGATAATATTTGAGGTATGTTGTATAGTGAAAGTTTTTTTTATCTATCTATGTATACACACACAATTATGGAAAATGTAAACTCCACACATCTGTAATCACTACTACATGCAAATTAACACTTTAAAAACTTCTTTCTGAAGAGATTCACAAACAATAACCCAACTGTGTAGCACATATAGATATCCAAGTAAAATAGACCTACCATTTAGTTCCAGTTTCTGGCCATTAGACTTCGTTAAAGTGAAAAAACTTGTAAAGCCTTCTCACTTAATTCTATAAAAAACTTGTAAAGCCTTCTCACTTAATTCTATAAAAAACTTGTAAAGCCTTCTCGCTTAATTCTATAAAAAACGTAAAGCCTTCTCACTTAATTCTATAAAAAACTTGTAAAGCCTTCTCGCTTTAATTCTATAAAAAACTTTAAAAGCCTTCTCACTTAATTCTATAAAAAACTTGTAAAGCCTTCTCACTTAATGCTATCAATAATTATCCGTAATTCTATGCCTCATATGAATGCTTGCAATAAAATTTTTTGTTCTCCCATAATTTCCTGTATGTGGTACACGCTTGTTTGATTTTGGTAAAAGTTACGAGAATACCATTAAATTTGTAACATCAGTTAAGGTTGTGAATAATAGTATGATGCAAATATGTGTGTGTCACTTGATGATCGAAAATGTTTTTTTTTATTATATTAATTTTCTCACCTATCTCATAAATGTTAATACTTGTGAAATAATTGTAGTAATGTCAGCATTTTAAAGTTTAATATTTTTATATTCGTTGCTTTCTGAATAATTTGGTGGAGACTTTAAAAAAAGCTTGCCATTTTCATGTGTCAGTTTCAAAAAGTTCTCAAAACCATCATTTATTTGTTCACCTGAAAAACATCTTATTGTAAACAATGAGTTAAATTGCCAAGTTATCGGCCCATATGGTTCAGTTATAGCTGTCCCAGATTTTGAACATGCGCAGCAGAGGGACGGAAACCGCCGATTTCACCCGATGTTTAAAAAGACTACTGTCAACCGAACAGAGGAACTGACTGTTACTCTTAAAATGCACCCACAGCTGGAAGTGCAAAACATTTCTGGTAGCATCACGTATCACGATGGAAGAAAGCAGAGGGTTATTATAAATGAAATTCAGTTAAACTGGATTAATATAACAAGTGGGGTACCTCAGATTTATATTAATGACGTAGATGATGGAATGGTCAGTACATTATTAAATTTGCTGTTGATACTAAGGTTTTGGGTGTTGTTGGCTGTGAGGAGGATGCTGCTGCTTTACAAAAGGATTTGGATTATAAATGACAGATGGCTTTTACTTATAACAAATACAAGGTAATGCATGTAGGATATCATAATTTTAATGGGAATAACCTTAATAGTGTTGTAAATGAAAAGGATCTTGGTGTTCTAGTTAAGCCATCCAAGCAATGTACTGTTGCTAGTGGCAGGGTAAATAGGATTCTAGGCTATTGGTTAGAACACATTTGGAGTATTGTGTTCAGTCTTTGGCTCCTTACCTTACGAAGAATACTGAATTGTTGGAAAGGATTCAGAGGAGGGCTACTAGGATGATACCTGGAATGAAAAGGTTGTCATACATGGTTAAAATCTCTCAAAATGTCTCTTAATTTTGTCAAGGTAGGAGTCATCTTCAGCTAAGACAGCTTTATTTTTCTAACAGGGTGGTTGACCTGTGGATTGGGCTGCCTTCAAATGTAGTAAATGCGATTTAAGGGAATTTTTGATAAATATTTAAATGACAAGAAATTGGTTTTGAGTGTTTTATTTTGAAATTTGGTATACTAGATGGGATGGACCAATAGGCCCCTTGTTGTAATTAAATTACACGTATGTATTAAAGTAAAATGTCATTATAACTTAATAGGTATTTAACAATGGTGGTATAAATATATAATTTACATATATATATATATATACACACACACACACATATATATTCCGGTCAGCTTAATTTCATTTTTTATACAGAAGTGATAGTTAGTATTACTAACAAAAATACATAAGGGGCAGTGTTCTGTGGTACTTCTGAATAGGGAATATTATCACAGAGGTAAACCACTACTCCAGATAATAGGGGATTCAAAGTATTGTAATGGATAGAATGTTGTGAAAAGTGGAGAAAACATAAATATTTATGCAACAGCACAAACAAGTTTCACTGCTCATCAAACATCAACAAATTAAAGACTGAAAATAAACAGATCAACTTTCATATTTTACAAGACAGGAACTACAGTACCAAACTCAAAATTAAACTGAAGGATGCAACTGTATAGAGAGTAATAATTAAAAACCAACAACATTCTACAGCATTATCAGGTTCAGTAGATGAATTATTTTGTGAAACTGTGAGAGTGTCTTTTATTGAATGTTCAGATCATGGCCTTTGTGCAGCTGTAAAATCAAATGAAGATCGAATACACAATAAACGATAATTTCACTAGTTGCTAGGCTTCACAAATAAAGAAAGATTACATACATTTTAGGTCCAATTCAACTGTTCTATAGAGAACTGGTTTTAATCTATCAAGGAAATGTGGCTGAAAGAAAACAATTTGTTTTCATGTATTCGTACACAACTATTCAAAGGCTATCTGCACTAGCTGTCCATAACACTGAACCGATACCCGAGAGGGAAGGCAGCTAGTCAACAGCACTTTCTTTCATTGAATAGTGGAATTTGATTATTACCCTTATAATGACTCACAGTCTGGAATGCTAACCACTACTGGACCATTATCACCCTAAAGGAAAGTGTACAAGTTATATCATATAAACTTGTTTCTTTCATAAAATATGTTTGTAGTCAGAACCAACATTATTTTAGAAATTGTACGAGGATGAGCTGCTCAATGAAACAACAGAAGTACAGGTGGTCCAATAGTGTGGCTTTGAAGATGTTGAAAGACAGTGGACAGATTTTGGAGAAAATTCAGAGTATATTTTAATGATACATGCACAATACAACCCTTACCTTCAGTACCAGCCTGATAAAAAAAAAACTGCAAAAGATTTTCTGATGAAAAATTAAAACATGTTATGACAAAATAATCTAGTGTCAAAAATAAGCCAGAGGGATTCAAGTGTATTGGAGAATGTGAGAAGTGTGATACAAGATCGTTTAAATAATCAAGATTGACAATTCTTAGCACAGCTTGTTATCTAACAGTTTTGTCTAATGTGTGCAATATAACCATATTCGAACTTGTAGCAATAGACAAAATAGAGGATACTTTCTTCATTAGAGAACAAAAGTTACTGAAAGCTAGAATCATAAAAAAAAATGCCTGAATCCTATAGGTGTGCTAGTTTTAAACCTCGCAGTACTGAATATTATCAAAGCTATATATCTAACAATCTAGAAGATTTATTGTTCAATGTTTTGCCCAATGACTTAATCATTAATGTTTCTTAACTTATTTCATATATCTAGATATTGCATGCTTTCATGACTTCAAGTTTATGGTATCTCTAATGAATTATATCAATTGAATAAGTTATTTTAAAGGTTGTTGGTAGAACTAAGGATTACACAGCTCATACTACTCTTCATTAGCCCATTAATGCAATATAGTTGATGGCTACCAAGTAACCAGTTCAATAGAATTCAGGTTTTAAAATACACAGTTATCTGAATTCTATATATCCACTTCGTTATACTTCTGTTACTTTCTGTAATCCATACACGAAATTTATCATATATATACATAGAAAGAGAGAGAAAAACAGACACGATTCTTAATCTTACAGAGAATTCATTTTGTTTATTAAAATACTAGTTTTCAGAAAGAATGAAAAATCATTTGAGATATTTACAAGTATGAACTGAATATAGAAATTATTTTAGAGAAATCTGTATGTTGTAAATACAGGTGATAGTTTGCAAAATGTTCGTTAAAATGCAATTGGTTTTATTTAGAGTTTCACAGGTGAGTAATTAGTTTTACCATGATTATGTAGTGAACAATAAAATGGCAGTATTAGAACACAAAACTTTAAATACACAACTAGTAATTTTACAGAATTTGTACAAGGGGTGAATTTTCTGCATAACAAATTTAACATGAATTTCCTTCGTAAGGAACAAAATAAGAAGATGCTAAATCTGAAGATTGACACGGAATAAGTAATTAAAATAATTGTTAATTACTCTTTTTGATTTTTGTTGAGGGGATGTCAATATTAATTGTATCATTTCCTAAAATAAGTCGAAATCTTTTGGTTCCAGGCTGTGGGAGAGAATCTGTCAAAGATGATGATGACGAAGAGAATAAAGAACTGTCAAGGTAACTTGAACCTCTTGGTACAAAAGCTTGATCAGCATCTACACAATCAGAATTTTTTTTGAGATCACATGAAGAGAATTTTAGTTTAGTACTTTTACATTTTTCTATGTTTATTTTCTTTTTCTTCTTCTGTTTGTGTTTCTTCTTCTTCTTCATGAAGCTTGAAGATGAGCTCCATTCTCCATCACTGCTCTTAACCGGAAGAATTTCATAAATCATGTTTTGTTTCATAGAATATTTAGAGACTTTAGGTTGCTTAAGATGGGCCTGATCTTCTATAACTGGATTTCTTCTCACACGAATGGTGAGTTTCAGACACCTTTGGGATGGATCTTTGTCAGATGAAAACTTGCTGCTACTGTTTTCATTCACCCTACGTTGTTTTTTTCTGTCATACTGTGTACATTCTGAACTGAAATGAGGAGAATTTCTCTTGCTGTTATTTTGAATCTTTCTTGAAGTGGAATCAGTTAATGCCCAATTTAATGGATCAGTTGGCTTATCACGGCTTAACTTAAAATATGAGGAATTAGAGAACAAGCTGTGTTGTGGCTTATGGTCAACAATCATTTCATTTGTTTGAATTGTGTCACTACTCTTGATAAACTCTAAACCTTCACCCTGTCCTATCGGTAAGACTGTATGTAAGAAAGACTGCTCTGATCTGGTATCGTTTGGTGGAGAAACTGGAAAATTTTCTGAAGACTTTTCATTGATAGCTTGTAAACTTATCTGACCTGCTAATTCCCTCAAACAGTTGGTCATAGTTTCATTTAGCTGCTTACTTGATTCACGTTTTTTTCCCTTCAACCTTCTTGCTGGTCTTCTTAATCTGGAAGCAATACTATCAGTTTCAGAAACACTCTGAAGTGACAAGGGATTCTTGATTTCTTTTGTATTCTGTGCAGAGCCAGAAGTACAATTTATCAGTATCTTTGTAAATGGAACACAACTAGAAAAACTGTGTTCCTTCACACTAGATGATCTCTCTAAACACCTTCTGTTGACTGAGCATTTCTTCCTGTCTACAAGCAAACTTTTTTTGTTTTGTTTTAATATCACCTGATCACCTTCATGTTCATAATTGTTTTTGACGGTGCAAAAGTTAACATTTTGAGTTGATCCTAAGCTACCCAACTTTTCTGAAGTTGTGTAACTACTTTTCTCAGAAAGAAGTGAAACGGAGTTTGATACCTTTTGTAGCGACCGTTTGTCATAGCTGGTTCTTCCTGCCTTTTCAGTTTCTTTTGTTTTAGTAATTGCTGTCTGCTGAACATTTTGCTGTTCTAAAGATTTAGATTCTATGTCATACAAGCCTACATTAGAAGAAACATAATGGAAAACACTATGTGACTTCTTCAAAAAGTCTTTTTTTAAAAAATTACTTTGTGATAAGGAATTTTCAAGATTAGGTCCTCCTGTATCATCCATGTTCTTTTTATATTTATTTTGAAATCCACTATTTAAATGCTTGTAATTTCTTGTTCTGGAGCGTGTCACTCGCTGGCAACTTGTTGATAAATTAACCTTTCCACAAAGACCTAACATCATTTTGTTCCTTGTATTTTTAATGCCTTCATCACAAGCTTCTAAATCTTGAGGATGAGATTTGTGTGGATATATTTGATGAGGGGACTGCTGAAAGTTATTTGTATTTTTAAAATCTATATTAGATAAAACCACATCATGGGATTCTCTTCTTTCCCTTGATCTTAAACGTGTTGAAATACAAACATTTCTTTTGGTTGAAAATCTTTGTGCTGGTTGTGAAAATGTGTTTATCTTACTGAGATGCTGTTGCTTCTCTTGATTCATAACTTGATCAACATTTACACATGCTTCCGGCTGCAAGTCACCAGAACTTGTTTCTACAGTTTTTCTAACTGTTTGAATTGGCAAGTCAGGAGTCTGTAGAAAAGGTTCCTCAGAATTGTCCAATATGATGGCTTTCCAGTGATGGGATTTTGTTTTTTTAGGACACAAACTATCCTTACAAGAAAAACAATTCATGTTTTCTCTGCGAGTAGACCTTTCAGAAAAATCGGATGATTTGTCGTAACTGTTTTCACGGATGCTACTAGAAGATGATAGTCTGATTACCGATTCTTCCTCTGCAAGACTCGTTGAACATGATGAAGTTTGGGAATTTTTTCTAGTATTAATATCTGATGATAATATCACTTTCTGAAAATCTTTTGAGTCAATATTGACATTGTTGATGTTTCTTCGAGCATTCATTTTGATTCCATTATAGAATTTATTCATGCTATTTTCTTCTTTGGATTTTGAAAGTTCGGAGCACAGTTGTGCCTGCTGTACACAAGGCAGGTCATTTAGTTTTTCTAACAGAGAAAGTTTAAAAACATCTTTCTCATATTCAAGTTCATTACAATCATGTTCAGGTTTTTGTTGTTTGAAATTCTGAATTGCACACAATTTATTTTCATAATTTCTATGAATCACACCACTGTTTCCTTTGTTCTTAAATGGTTCATAGTTGTGTTTTTTTTCTAAACATAATGGTAGGAAGCTCATAGAATTTTCTTGCTTGCAATCAGGAAATTGTTCACTTGAATAACACGCATGGTTTTCATTCAACTTTTCACTCAGTTTCTCTCTCATCTTGTTCACTGGAGAAATCCCTTTAAAACTGTAAGGAATAGGCTGATCTAGAGAAACATTATAGTTTTCAAAATCAGTTTCACAGCTCTTATATTTCTTTATATGTTTGTGGTTATAATATCTTCTTTTAAACTTGTCAGACTGGAACTTGGTACCATCATGATGACTCTCTTTCTTTCTTGATATATTTTGGTGGGTCAAGTCTTTCTTGGGAGATAGTACAATTTTGGGTTCTCTGAATCTATAACCTTGAGAAAGCAAGAGTTGTGCATCGTACCGGGCGAGGCCCCTCTTTCGAAGTTCTCTCATTGTAGAATTCTGCAATATATTATTAACAATCGGTTCTGTAAGCAAAGAAAAGAAATGTTTAGACAGCTAGCTATGAATGTAAGAACTACATTATAAAAGTAAACAGACAAGAAATGTTCAAGTAACTTATAAGATGTCATACACAGAACCCAATACGCATCAAACATTCAACCACAGTTATATACTGACAATTATTTAAGTGCTGTTATAAAAAAGTTAAAGATGATTATTTTACTAAAATGGATATATTTTAAAACCTAAAAAATGTCCAAGTCAAGAAAACACAATAGCTATTATACGAAAACTAAGCTTAATTTTTCATAGGTATCAAAGTAAGAGAAATTAATTCACACATACTTATATATATAAAATGACCTGTTTTCTTTCCGTAAAATATACTATTCTTCTTATCCTTCAATTATCAATATTTAAATGACAAGTCCAGCTGCCTGCTAAATTTGATCTTTCACTCTTAGTAAAAACAACACAGTTTTAAGATGTGTACTACATGGACATAATTATCTACAAAACAAATCACAATGTAGAACTAAACTGATGTAACTACATCAGAATAAATACTTAATTGTTTTTAAATTTTCTTAAGTTTACTATAGTATTTATCTAAAATGCTTGTAACAATTCTGGGTTAGTTACTCATCTTTAATTACTTTTTTTTTACTAAAGAAAAAAAACCATTAATAGATCTTGAAATTGATAAAGTATTCTTTCTGCAATTTGTTCAAGTTAAACGTAAACATTCTTCACTACTCCAGAGCTAAAATCTGATTAAAAAATATTAACTAATTACTGAACTGTTTAATATTGTCCTCGGTAGATAAATTAGTAAATTAAATACAAACGAGAACTAAGTTGTAAGACATACAAGTTCATCAATTACTTACTTTTCTTGTAACCAAGCTTTTCAGAATATTAACTTGCATATTTACATACTATTGCCAGATATAGGAATCTTAACTGATGTATTTGACTACTTCCATTATTAACTTGACTCACCTGAAGAT
The DNA here is from genome assembly GCF_000517525.1 of Limulus polyphemus. Lineage (NCBI taxonomy): Eukaryota > Metazoa > Arthropoda > Merostomata > Xiphosura > Limulidae > Limulus > Limulus polyphemus. The sequence goes on along the minus strand of NW_013667343.1, from coordinate 181,303 downwards.
GTATTATTTGTAGTCTTCTCTGCACATTTTGATTATTTCCATTAACTTGACTTACCTAAAGATACACTATTTGTAGTCTTCTCTGCATATTTTGATTATTTCCATTATCCTGACTTACCTAATGATGCACAAAATGTGCAGAGAAGACTACAAATAAGATTATTTCCATTAACTTGACTTACCTAAAGATACACTATTTGTAGTCTTCTCTGCATATTTTGATTATTTCCATTATCCTGACTTACCTAATGATGCACTGTTTATAGTCTTCTCTGCACAAGTTGCTTGCCGCTTCATTCTGTTTAAACGATTGTCTGTTTCTCTGAAACTGTAAGAAGACTTGGTTTCTCCCTCTTCCATTTTAACTTGGTAAGCAGAGAATGCACCAGTACCCTTTCTGCTTAAAAAAAGCAAGCCAACTTTAAAAACTACAAGATAAATGATTACCGACTGAAACTTCTAGGACTTCCATCACATGCACTTGTCTTTACTGTAGTTATTCAAACTTCAATAAATAAAAACTTAAATATTTTCAGATTCTAGAATTTTCATCAAGTCATTGATCAACCCAACCTTAAAAAATAAATTATTGGAATTATTATTATTATGTTTTAATCAATAATTGGTATATTTTGAAAAGGAAGACAGGTAAAAGTAGAAATAAAACAGTTCATAAAGAGGAAAAAAAAATCAAATCCTATTATTCATAAATGGTTTTAAGTAGCTTTAACCTTATCCAGGCCAGAGACATCTCTACATATCCCATGTTCTTTTCATTCTCAGTGAAAATAATAAACAAAATAACATGAAAGTTAGTACAACTTTTTTAAATAGTGTGTTGTTTTTACCCAAACTTTCTATTTGAATTTTATCGCATACCTTCACTTTTTTTTACTTGTTTAACCTTTACTAATACATTTCTTTTACCAACTGAAGTACTTGGTTTTGTGCTGTAAATCATATAAACCTGTTACGACTAACAAAGATTTATCAGTTGACAAAGACCTCAACTTTTAGTATGGCAATTACCTTTGTCAGATATGATATTTTGAAATGAAAATCTATATCTAATAACTTAGTTTGTTTACAATAAATAAGAAGTTTTATATGTGTGTGTGTGTGTGTTACTTTAACACAACAGAATCAGCAATTGTGTTGTCTCGGATCATAGCCCATCATCCTCAATAACCTTAATTTCCTTATCTGATATCTTGTTGGCTTTGAAATGAACATAACACTAAAATATTAATATGAATACAAAGAACATCATAAAAAACTATTAAAAAGATTCCAAGCTTCAAACTGAGAAGTATTTAAAAACTTTAAAGGTTAGCATCTCCTTTTTCTGACTATCATTGAAATACATTTACAAATGACAGAAATGAAAGTTTGAAGATTTCTTAAAATTTAATTTATGAGATAATAAAACAGACAAACATTTTATAATGTTAAAATAAAAATTATGCAATATTTTTGAACAAAAAACAAACATTGAAATAGAATTATATCTTTTAACTCTTTGGAAACCAGACATCCTGTATTCCCAAGAAAATTGTATATCTGATTGGTTTATTTTATATTTTATTGAAGAAATGCACTAAAAATCATATAACATTGAATTCAGTGTGGAAAACCTTATCACAGTATGCACAAAAGCTCCTTGGGAATAGGATCAGCTGCCATACCAGTGCAATACACTCTATGGTAAGCAAGGGGTTAACTAAAGTTTCAAAGTTGATTTGTGGGTGTGCACTCAGATTGATCTGAACATTCCCTGGTTGGGAAGGGGTGGTGAGAAAACATTATCATGCAATCTTTTTATTAACCCAAGTTCTGAATTCAGCAAGCCCTGTTCTTTCTATTTCGATTAAGGTTTAAAGAAAGTTATCATATTTTATTTCAAAACTTAAAGAAAGAAAAAAAGTGCCCTTACCTTTCACATGTTTCACATTCGCAATAACAGTTTTTATCACCAAAAAAATCCTCTCCATAGAAACAAGTGATTTCTTCTCCCACATCAATTTCTCTCAGTACTTTAACGCATGCAGTATCTCGGCCTGTTGATACAAACTGGAAAAATGAGAGAAATTTAGACATTCCTATTCATATCCCTTATATTAGTTCTGAACTTAAGCTTCTTTAGAATAAGTTAAAACTGATTTTACTTGCCTACAATCAACTTAAAATTTATACTTAATTTATGCAAATAGATTATAAAACAAAATTACTTAATTACACAGGAATAAAAAGTACAAAGCAGAAATTGCATTTCTTCAAGACTTATTTATCCAAATTCTAACAAAAAGCTATGTAAGCTATAGGCTTAAGTATTATATTTATTAACACTAACAATGTAGTCATTGAAACAATTTCATATGGTTGGCATTAATGTATCAAAGAACTGAATTTGACTGATTACAATTATTTGCCACATGAGTGTTATTTGGTCAAAGCTGAGTACAATGTCCATTTACATGACGTTAATTTTATATCTTATGTATCTTTATTCTATTTTATTACTGATTGTTTTTTGTTAAAAAAGAATCAGCAGAACCTGATACGAGAGAACATTTTGCCAAATGTATATTTCCAAACAGCTATTAAAACTTTGAAACATTATTATGACACCCATTTCCACAGTAACTTTTTCATTACTTCAAGTAGGTTCTAACATTTGTAACAAAAGTTTCCAGACCTTGCTGGTGTATATCAACTTTCTTTTTTTTAACATTGTTCAAACATCTTATTATTGTTGCACAGATTATTAACTAAAATCTTCACAAACGATAACAAAACTACAAAGTGATCAAGAACTGATTTTAAAAATTCATAATCCATTACTCAAATTGTCATTTTTCAAGAAAATCTATGACATTTCAATTAAAGAATAAGTAACAAATATGTTCATATACACGACGTCACACAACATTTAGTTTCCTGTTTTTGGCTAACATAATTGGCAGCTATGTAGCTTTTGTGACCACTAGTCTCATGATTTTTATTAATATCGGATGAAATAAGGATCAATGAAACCCCATATATGCATTAAGAATGAAGTTACCTTACAGTTTGGTCTGCAGTCATGGTTAATAAAAGCAGCAGGTCCTAGCCACAACTGAGCACAGTTCTTACGACAAGAGTACATAACACTGAAGTCATTCTTGCCAGGCTGAAGCAGCTGGGATTCTTCCTTCTCTGTCAGTTCTGCAATACAACCAACTAGGTAGGTGATCTTGTCATTTTTCTCCCTGAAATAAATTTCTTCTTTGAATGAAGTTTGAACATCTTTACATATTGTTAGTTATCCTATTGCACTGGAAAGGTTCAAGAAAATAAACAAACATTACTGCAATATGTTAATACATTCCTATTTAGCAGTATGTGATAATCTGCACGTTGCAAATGTTTACACTCCTCTCATTTCTAGTGCAACAAAAACTGTCATTGGTATCTTGCATGTTTATCTCATGGTGCTAATGTCAGCCAGCAATTTATGGAGAGAAAATACATCAAGCTTACCTTCGATGAGATGCCCAGCAATAAAGCATAACCAAATATTAGCAAAAATGTATTTCTTTGAGTGAAGAATCAAAAATATCTAGATTTCACAAATAGTATTTTTAATTGCTAGCTGAGAAAGAATTTTCAAACTTGCTACCACACAATCAGTTGACATAATTTTCACTTCAAAACCACTAAACTAATAATGAGTCTATTATTAAGTTTGTTTTTCAAAAATTGGTTAACTATTAATAAAACAAAACTTGAATCATTTCATAATTAAAAAAATATCTTCAGTGTTTGTAAGTACCAATGCCTACAAAGATTACATATTTGTTCTACGATTCTAATTGTGTATGCATGTCTGTCTGGAATGGGCAATGAAAAAAAAAATATATATATATACATATATCACCTTAGTTATCTTTCAGAAAACTCATCTCAACAGTGGACACATTTATAGCCAGGGCAGATGGGTTTATATCTTTCCATATAGGTTCAGTTGATGTGACTGACCGAGTAACCACAAAGTAATCATCAGTTTCCATACTGTAACTTTCAACATATTTTGTGTATCTTCACAAAATCTGGCAAGCTTTTAGTAAACAGTATTTTTTTGCATACAGAAAAATCAGATTTTTTAATTAAGTAATTTTACTAAATACATTCTGTGAATATATGGAGTCAGAGTTTTGATTGCTTCAAGTGCAAAATGGTTTCCACTTTAAAACTCAAAATACTTTGCTTCTTCCAAAATCCAAAAATTTTCAACTTTCATTTATGTAAACTCTAAAACCTCCTAAATAAATAACATTCTTTTTTTTTGTTGAACTCCATATTTTATCTGTCATTTTCTCTACCCTAACTCTATATGGACTCAGTTGATTTCACCAATTTTGTAACCACCATAGAAATATATGAAAAAAACCAACTAAATTAACCTTTTTCTTTCTAGAATGATTGCAAACTGCAACAGGAAATTACATTTGTTTATACCATATAGCTTAAGGCTTGTAACAATATACAGCTGTTACTACTTAATTTTATTGTTTTATTGCCTTTTGAACCACTATAACTAATAATCCAGCCACACAAGTTGCAAATCACTTGGCAAACATGTAGCTCAAGTTAGCATATTGAATAATGTAACGCACAAGTTATTCATTTTCTTACCTAATGTAACTAAATAAGTTTCTAATTTTCACATTTTCATGAATTTTATAACAATAAATAAAAAATATACATGAAAAACAAGAAATCTAGTACATACTTTTGACCTCGATTTTTTGCTGTTGGTTGCCAATGCAATTTAAGCATTTTTGTTTTATACTGATGGTACTAGTACACTAAATAATTTTTATTTACCTAAATAATGCATCTAAGAACACAGAATAATAACATGCACAAACCAAACAATATCCTATAACTATTATAATTTAATTGACTTTCTAACTATGGCATAAGAGCCTTTAAATAATTTCTTAACTTTCTTGATCTCAACACTACAAGGGAAACTTTCAAACTGAAAACAAAATAGAAAATATAATATGTCATTTGATAGATGAAAACTATCTTTCTATTGGTTATAAATGATGTTGTATAAAATGTCAGAGAGAATTATTGGCAATGTTTGAAAAAAGAGGATGTGACAGGTGGGTGTGGCAAGTGGGTCTGACTTTCTAGTTTATGTCTATAAACAAAGATAATTGAAGGCTATAAAAATTTCACTTTGCCTTAGCAATATCTATAAGATAATGAGTAATTTATGTCAAACTCTGTACTTCAGAGAGAGGTAGTAAATAAAATAGAGAATGACCTAGAGATCAAATGACATGATTCTCACTCAAGGGGAGATTAAGGATTTATTTAAATAGAAATAAGATCTACAAAGCGGCTTAGAAGAGAAACACTGTCTTCTATGCAGTAATTGTTTAAAGGTATTGTAGTTTAAAATTGGATTTAAAACCAAATAAAAGGAAATGAATTAAAGTTAACACTGGAATAAAGACAGCAAAAATCTTATCAAATTGAACAGTTTAAATTTCAATAAACATATCTGTTCACGACAATGCTGAAGAAAAGAAAAATTAATTTCGAGTGCAAGTGCTTATGGACTATTGGTGGAGTGCTATTGTAAGGTGATGATTACATCATGCACAAGCACAGTTCATGTTAAAACACATCTTAGGTGGGAAATACCTCAAGGCAAGTAGCATGTGAAAAATCAGAAAAGCAGAGATGCAAATAATAGCTACTGTGTGAAGATGTAAGTGGATACTACATGGTAGTGTAAAGACATTTGATCGTCACTTACTTACACAACATTAAATAATTGTTATTAATTTCTGGGAGAGAAAAAAACAGGTGAAGGGGATTCAGCCCCCTGGACCCCTTCCAAGACCTGTTTATACAACACTGAAAGTTATTAATTCCTAAAAATAAAAAAAATGGAGAGAGGTCCAAAGCTCTTCTCTTAGTTCTGCACCTGCTTATACAACTTTAGAGAAGTTTTTTTAATTCTGGAAAAATATGGATAGGGTATTCAAACACTGACCCTTTCTAACTTTCCCCTGGATTTGTGTATGAAAATATAAAATCAAAGAACACTGTTACATAATCAAAAATTAGAAACATAATACAATGTAAAAAAAAACCAGAACATTTAGACTTTATTTCACATTTAAGTATTTAATTTCTGTAGTGCATATTGGTATATAGAAAACATATTAATATTAGAAATAAACGACCTTATTATTTAAACCATTTAAAGCTTTGTACTGTCAGATTCAGTTTGTGTTTTAGTGAATGCTCCTGAAGAAGCTGTAAAGAGATACGTTGAGTATCTAATTAAATAAAAACAACATTTTGGTGTTATAAGATCATTTATTTCTAGTATTAACATACTTAAGTAGCCAGAAAGTTTGCAGTGGGTACTTTGTGATGATAGTCTTAGCAGCAATGGTAACTGAACCCGAGACCCTCAAAGCATGAAGTACGTTATGGTAGGTATAGTTTCATAGTTGCAGAGTCAGCCAAAGTGATCAAGCCTGTATATGGAGAATTAATTGATAAAATAATCCAGTGTCATCTATATGCAGTTTGTTTGTTTGCTTTAGAGCAAAGCCACAATGGGCCATCTATTGTGACCACTGCAAGGAAACAAACTCCAGATTCTGCTGCAAGTACATAAACTTACTGCTGACCTACAAGGGTGACATGCAGTTTGGAATAATTGGGTAGGAAATGGTATAGCCGATATGGGCCACATGGCCTTTAGTTATCCCTAAAAAAAGAAATGCTCAGCTCTTTTAACTTTCACTATGTTGAGTTATCACTTCTTAGATTTTATTAGTTACCCCAAAGGAATAACAACTTCCAATAAAAAAATAGGCTAATGATTTCTTTCTTGCCTGAAACTTACTTCCTAGGGGGAGAAAAAATATATGCTGAAATGTCATAAATGTGGTAAATTGTTTTATTTAGGACAGCAGTTAATTATAAAAATTATAAGTTATCACGTATTGCAAACTGAATTTACATTTAGTTTATCTCTTAATTCAACTAAGAATCATTAATGAGTTACTCTGAAAATAGTGTGATGGTAAGTGAATTAGGAGCTAATAAAATGATGCAAATTGATTATTACCGAGTTGCTTTATTCTGTTATTTATAAGATATCACCTACTGATTCAGTTACAACAGATTTCTGTTTTTGCTCAAGCTTTTCTTTTGGATGGATTTCAAGTATTTCTGTGTGTTACATTAACCCATGATACTTATGTTGTAATCATTATTGTTTAACTAGACCTTAAAAGAGAAGTAACATACAAATGGAAGTAATATACAGATTAGGATATTACTAACAATACACACACTATCATGTAGGCTGCATAGCAATGGATAGTATGTTACCTTTAAGGATGATAACACATGCAGTGACACTGAATGATAACTTTTGTTATGATCCAAGTTATGCAAAATGAGCTCTGGTAACATTTTTATTAACTGATGTTCTCTATCATTCATTGCCGATGTGGCATGCTTTTAAAAATACATATTTATTTAGAACTAAAATGAAGTAAATAACTGCTGCAGCTAAGTAGACACAGATTGAATTCATCCCTTCATGCCTCTAGCTCAAGGATTAGAATATATGATAAAATATGTGAGGGATAAAAACAAAGATTTGCTACCCTTGATTGATAGGTGCTAATGTTGCAAATATTTAGTCCAGTGTTCACTACTTCACTTAGGTGTGTGTACCAATTGGCGTTACTTCCCATAGTGGTAAATAATGGCAAAACAGAGGTTTTTTTGAAAGCCAATTTAAAACATGTTTTACACATTTAACAATCAAATTTTGCTTTCATACCATTAAGAAATGGAATACTTCTACCAAAAACATCATTTGTCTCTAATATCAAAAGTAGGCAAAGTTGGTGAAGGAAATTTTGTAGACCTGTGATAATGGTGCATATTGTTCAGGATAAAGCAAAACATTTAATTATGGAGAAGAGTAAATAAGCATGCATATTTATGTAAAATAAGCAAGTAATGTAATAAAAGAAAAAAGATTACAGTACTATTCTTCTTTTCCATTTTTATTTTGGCTACAAAACCAGTTTTGTTTGATTTTTAAGGTCCTGTTAGTTAAAAAGCTGACAGCAAATTATGAAATTCACTATTAGAAATAAGAATAAATTTTTATTAAAATCTGTTAAAAGTGACAAATACTACTTTAGTTTGAAAATTATTTTTCAGCATTGCAAAAACAAAAAATATTACACATATTCTAATTCTAGTTACAAAAATTCCAGAACAAGTCTTATACACACTAATAATAAACAAGGTATACAACATCATTGAAACATATACACCCAAATCTTTTCATAATATACTAACCATTTCACTGTTGCACAAATTTTAGCTCCAACATTTCCCTCCATTGAGTACCGTTTGCAAGGCTTCATTTCAAAACCAGCCTCCTTGTCAAACATCCTCAGGTAGCGAAAGGCCTATAAAAATATGATACCTATAAAATAAGGGCTTGTTTCATGACAAATGTATACATATAAACTGTATTCACACTAATATTAATTAGCCCATATTAAAACAAATTCTTCCATACTAGTAATGGCTAACGTGTTTGTAAACGCAAGTTTTTATAAAAACAACAAAAGCTAGGTTTGAAAACAAGCCATTAATTAAAAATAAATACAAAAATACAGCAATGTTTTGGCCTGTTCAAAATATCTCGCATATATTCTATTTCTACCAATAGATTTTATGCTAATTACAGAAGCTAGCACTAAGAATTAACTATAAACCAATTAAATGTTGACCTATATTACACAACTTGTGAACAAAACATCATGTGACAAACTTATACAACGTCAGATATGACTTTACAAGTTGCCAAAACAAGAAAGCACCATTATACATATCTATGCATTGTCAAGTTTTATATAAAATATCAAAATGTAGAACAATAAAAATAAAATGTAAACACAATAAAGCAATATAAATGTTGTTGCTGTTTTCTTAGTGCAAAGCTACACAATGGACTGTCTGCATTATGTCCACCGTGGGGAATCAAACACCAGATTTTAGTAATGTAAGTCTGTAAACTTACTGCTGACCCACTATGAACACTTTATACACTGTAAAAGCAACAGCTACTGGTTATCTTAAAGTGAAAGAAAACAACAATTCTATAAGAAAATTATATTTAATTGGCTATGTTCATTACCAGATTGATTTTTAGTTTAGTTGCAAGTAGGTTAGCTTGCTCTGATTGGAGGTTAATGTTAATTTTACAGCAAATTGCAACTTGTGTAGTATATTAATTACATATGATGATAAACAGAAAACTTCAACTACTTCAATTCAAAATCACCTGATAAATACACATTCTCATAACTAAAAGCCTTTGCAACGAATGTTAAAGTCCAATGGATCAAACATTGAAGTAAGGTTCTGAGATGTTTACCAAATGACAAACCATTCAGAAATATTATCAACAAAATAAAACTACAGGACATCAATTATCATTATTCTAAGGAGTTACACAATACAATCAATGAAATAACTGCAGTGGATAGCCACACATACTCAATTGTTACTGATGAGGAGTTTGTTTGCTTTGTGCACAAAGCACAATCACTAAGTGAAACTCATTTTTCTGAAAACGTCACCCATATGTAGTTGAAAAGTGCTAGACTGCAGTTGCTGGTCAGATTTTACAAGTCGATGTCATTTCTCTAACATTACATATCTGGTCATGCTCAATGTAAAAAAAAAAAAAAAGTTTACATTAGTTTCACTGTACATTGGATCAAGAACTAAAAACGTAGCATCATAGGCTGAATAATTTCACAAGTTATCCCAACTGTGACATGGGAAAAATGAAAACATTTTTGAGAGAAGGTCCTGAAGCAAAGATTTGCTGAAATAGAAAGCAATCATAACTTTCCTCAGTTACTTTCTTGGATTAATGCTTCAATATGCATGTGCCTTTTTTTGATGAAAAAAAATCACAGAATACAGTCAAGTCCATGGAAAAAAAGCAAAAAGTAGAATTCCTATGGAATTCAAAGGATTCAAATGATGCTTCAAATTAAAGTATCATCTACAAAAAGCATTAGCATGATCATGTACTACATAGAAATCAAAATCAGTCAAGACTTATTTCAATGAAATACATCCAGGTTTATATTCAAGCACTTACAGAGTTCGTTGTTATTACATTTGAACTTTCATTTGTTAGCTACCAGTATATTATTATAAAAGGCTCCTAGTTAAAGTCTTTGTTTTTCTTTCATCACAGTATAAGTAAACACTTGTTTTTAGTATGTGCACAGACAAATATATTTCCCACCTAGTCATTCAAAATGCATAATCTGAAGAACTAGATACAATCACAGTTAGACAGTATTGTCAGTGATGTTCGGTTGTAATTTCTCCTTTATTTTTTGTGCAAAATTTAATACTATTTGCAGAATGTTTTCATATTATTTTTGTCTATGAAACAAAATGGTCTTTCACATAAAATATAATGTATTAATTTATTTCCACAAAATTTAAGTAAACTACACAGAATTTGGAGAAATTACTTGCAGGTTCCATCTGGTCCAGGTCATGACAAAGAAATTGTTATCATCAATGAACATAATTTCTATTCACTTTTACAACTTTTAAAACAATCTAATCCACTACTGTGGTGGAAACTAATAAAGAAACATTTCCAATATTATCTCATCAACACAACAAATCCTATCAGTTCCACCAGCAATGTGTTTAATACATGCCTATTCTCAGAAGCTGACAACATTACTGAAGCAAAGAGAAACTTGTTGCTTCTATAAAGTGCAGAATGACTACTGTTCTTATAACCTGAAACTCAACTTTACATACTGATAAACTTTAATGTGATATACTGATATGAGTGTAGTTTTACAAGAATGACAAATGAAAATATCTATGCCGACTAAATATTTCTTTCCAATAACTGATTGATAAATGTATACTAATAACAAAACAGTGCTTATGTTAAAATATTTTAAAATGAATATTAAGTTCATTCAAGCAACTAGGTTTGCTAAGACTAATTATTTTGTAAAGGTCTCATTAACCCATTCACTGCAGCTGTCATGTATAAGGGTCAGACTCTTTCTTCCGTATATGGGATTCTGTTGACATCGTGAGGGGTTCTGATAAGAAAAAGCAGAAAAAAGATTGACCCATTGTTTGGTAACAAGTTTGGGTGGATGGAGAGTGCCTCAAATGCTTATAAATACTCCTTCGTAATTCTCGTAGGTAACTTAAAAATGAAATCCATGTATGGCACAGGGACAGTGTACAGAAGAAAAAAGTCCAACCCATATACATGACAGCCACAGTTAATGGGTTAAATTAGACTCAATTAGACTGATAATATTAAGCTGATTGCTTAAAAATCTCTAATAATACACTTATACTAAAACAATTTAAATTCACTTTAACAAGATTTATTTAACAAGCAGGATCGTGTGTTTTGGAAAATATCAAAATCAAATGGAATTTTGCATAAAACATGTTAGTTATAACTGTGTTTGCTTTATCTTTTTTGAAATCTTTACTATAAAAAACAACAACAAAAGCTGATTTTTTTAGTTTGTTTGAAGTTAAGCACAAAGCTACACAATGGGCTATCTGTGCTCTGCCCATCATAGGTATCGAAACCCGGTTTCTAGCATTGTAAGTCCGGAGACTTACTGCTGTGCCACTGGGGGACAGTATTATTATTATTATTACTAACTTAGGTTGATAATGTTATTAATTAAATTACTTTCTTTGTGTTAGTTTGTTATTTATAACCTCCTGGAACCTATAGTAGGTTTTACAGTTTAAGGCAAACAGGAAAACTCCAACTATTCTGCTGCCAAACAGATACTAGTATAATGTCCAGCCAAACCAAATATCACAGAAAGTAGTCAAATATCCATTAAAATCTTAACCTTTTATTTTGTACACTTTGGCATTGAACCAATGGTATCAGATAACAATATTTTGTGATGCATTACTCATTAAAAATTAGACTTTGTAAAATCACAAATTTATGGCTTAAATTATTAGAAAAACCAACATATGGTACTTCACTGAAAGGGTCAATTTCAAAACATTACACTAATCTGAAACCAATCAGCTTCACTCTCATCAAAATGATAGAAAGTCCATGAGTTACCAAGTATTTCTCTTAAAATACTTCATCTTCTTTTGAACTTCCAGTAATACTTTAAGTAAATAATTCCATGAGTATTGTAAAAGAGGATTAAAACTAGCACTCACATGATCATGAAAGGCTTGTTTCTGGTGTTTAGATTTGTCATGAAAAAAATTCGTCATCCAGTCCCCAAGTATAAGTTGTTTGTAAGCCTTTTCATAATCTTGATGTTGTAAGAAATCTTCCACAATCTGTCTTGTCTTTTGTTCAGCTTTTGGATGTTGAAATCTAGTGATTAGATGTAAAACAATGGAGAACATTTGAATTTCTAACTATATTAATTGTATGTAAACTGAATAACTTAACAGCAATATGAACAATTTATTACAGATATCAGTATTACTAGTAAAGATGATTATAATCCCAAAAGAAAAAGTGGATATATAAATAAAATCACTTTACTGCTAGAATATACCAAGTCTTGACTTATAGCTAAAGTAGACTGAAATGAGCTAAATGTTCAGCATGGTTAGAATATTTTATAGTGAAATCGATATTCTTTTTCTTAATATCACACTTGAAAAACTTGAATGTACCTTGGAGCCATTTGCTGATAATATTAACACACAAAAAAACACAGTATTTCTCATCATCAAAATGTCAATCTGACAAGTAAGTGTATATGATTCATAGAGATAATGTGTAAGTTTGCTTTACTGTTTTACAAGTCTGGGAAAAATCAATGAATACTAACATTTTTCTGGTGTACAATTAATGAATGAATATAAACACAAACCAAATCCTTACAGATCAATATTTATAAAAAAGTTGAAGGTAACAGTAACTTTTATGATTCTTATTAAAAGGCTACTCTTTAAAAGAATACAGTTGAAACAACTGTCCAGTCTGTTTCAGTTTCCTACTCAAATAAACATCAAATGGATTTTCTTGAATTGCCAACAAATATGACAGAGCCAAAAGAATAGTTATATTATAATGCTTCACGGTCAATAATGAGAAGGAAACAGCAGTGTAGCTGTCATACAACTTGGTTTATGTTTATAAAAGCACACTAGGAAGAATAATAAAAATCACTAGTGTATATATATATATATATAGTTTTAATATGTATATATAAAAGATAAAAATAACCTATTGGTCTCATGGTACCTTACTGAGCTTTACTATTTACTGTATATATGATATAGTAGAGGTTTTTGTTCTGTTGTGTTATTGAGGAGGTTGAATGGATCTTTGGAATCAATTAGCTGTGGAATTGAAATACTTTGGAAAGGATATAGTACATTTGAATAAGATGGAAGCTGACATTTTTGCATGGGCTATAAATTAGTTATACAGATAGCTTTAATTAAACAAGCAATAGAAAGTAGTGAAGATTTGAATGCCGATATTTAGTTCAGAGCAGAAAATACGTTGGATAACTTTTTGGTGGACATGAATGGATAGTGAACACTGTTGGGAGTTGAGCCAAGGGAGCTAGATGTGAAATTTTAAACAAACTGAAGATGATGTGATCTTAAAAGGACAAAATGGATTTGCAAATAAGGTTAAATGTTGTAACTCTACTTAAAGTGTAGTATTCTGATATGATGTAAATAACTGAAACGTGGTTGGATTTAAAGATGACAGACATTCAAGGAATATCCAAGTAGAGTTTATTCGACAGTAATAAATTCTTTAGAAACAGTGAGGCTTTATAAAAAAGTAAGTTGCAGCTTACTCATTTGAAAGTTATCAAGCAGGAAAATATGGAAGTTGAGTTTATATGGGTTTCAGTTGTATTTATAGGGACCAGATAGCCAAGTGGGCCGAACGACAGTAACTCACCATCCCACAGATATAAGTGACATACATTCAATAAAATGACTGCTGAGCAGGCTTTCTTGGAGCACTAGGAATGTAGCCTTGCTGAAATAAAGATGTATTAGAGAATGACAATAAACAGCCTTCAGAGAGAGCTCGCTTGTGTCCAGTGGTGATTTTCAGAAAGAAGTAGGGCACACCTAGGTTATTTATCGATGGGGTGAACAAGGTAACTTGCATTGATGCCTTTCCCCTTCTGCCTTCAGCTGAAAGTCTGAATGCATTAGAAGAAGCCCATTGATTGAACATTTTAGCCCTGATATTTGAATCCTGGCAAGTTAAACTGGATAATGAGAGTAGACCTTCAACTGTATTTAAAACAACAGATGCCTTATACGAGTTTAGCATTAAGGCATTTGGTCCATATAATGTCCTTACCACTTTAAGAAGCTAATGGAACTTCCACTCAAGAAGCTGCAATGACAAAGATGTATGGTCTATGTGGATGACATCTTGGCGTTTGGTTTCACATTTGAATATGTGGCTGAAAACCTGAATATGGTACTCCTGCAGATAACAAGGCAGGCTTGAAAGTGAAAACAGGAAAATGTGCAATTATATGAATAGAAGTGGAATTTCTTAGTCATATTGTGGTGGATACAAATGGAATCTAGAGCTACTGATCCTGTTTAAACCACAGTGGTGGAAGACTAGTGATTCCTTGGTTTTGGATTGTATTACTATTGATTTATGGCCAACTTATTCAAGACTGTCACACCATTATTTGCTCTTACTAAAGTCCAGACACACTACAGACTAACTGAGGAATGTAAGCAAGCATTCCTATCCTTGAGGCATACTTTTACTGGAAGCTCCAGTTGGTGTAACCTCAACAAGGCTGTGAATTCTTGTTGGATACTGATACATCTGACAGTAGAATTGGAGCTCTGTTATCACAGTTGTACAGCAGAGTAGAACCTGTGATTGAATATACTAATTGTATGTACACTCACGGCTCTTGAATACAAGTAGTGTATGAAAAAGAAAAATCTGCTTACAGTTGTGGTCTTCATGAATCACTACCAACACTACCTGTAATGGTACAAAGTTCACAGTTTAGGTTTACCACATATCACTGACGTGGCTGATGAGTTTTAAAAATCTTGAAGAGATAATACCATATTAGATAACAATTCATTTCCAGAACATAACTTAATGATCATCCAAACCTGCAACTGATGGATTCTCACACTAAGGGTTCACACACTTATCTAAACAACCAATTCAAGGACTCAATAACACTGAGTTTAAGCAAAGTGAATACAAAAGAGAATGCAGAACAAGAACTGCTAAGAACACGAAAAATGAGCCTGACAAGGTTACCATTTAATACAAAAATATTTTAAGGCTTGATATGATACTAGTAACATAATAATGTACATGCATTTATTTGCTTTTCAGTTCAGTCAGTTTTTCATCAAGCATTTCCTCCACTTTTTGAGTCTCGCTTTCTTGCCCTTTGCACTTTGACGAAGATTGTTGGACTTAACAATAAGGGTTAGCTTCCCAGTGGTTTCAGTCTTCAGAGCCAGTTTGTCAGCAGATGTCTCAAGAGACTCACTATCATCTTGGAGCCTTCTTTTCTTGGGTTTGAAATCATCTATTTCATCAAGAATGGCCTTTCTTTTTTGGCTTTTCTTCTCCTCTTTTATTTATCATTTCTGATCATCCAGAAGTGCAATGTATCTCTGTTTTGCAACAGATACAGACTGTGTCTATGATTACCTTTTGGATACCCCTTACTGCTCTAAGGTGACCATAGATGCATCTCTGAGCAACGTACGTTCCATCTTTCATGCTTACTACTTCAATTTGTCCATTATCTGAAAACCCTCTTTCAACTTAACCTTGCCCATGTGACAACAACAAAATAGCTTTTCAGACTGTTTGTCCTTAGACATTAATCATATAGCAGGGTATCCACTCTGTCAATGATAGAATCAAAATCAGAAAACACAGAACAGTTGTTCTCCATAATACCATCAGTAAACTGTGAATACTGATGAATGATATCATCACAATCCTCCTCATTGACCTAGCACTGATCCACAGGGTGACTAAAAGCCTTTTTTAGCTTATCGATGCACTGTTCCTTTGCTCTGAAGTCTGATATCTTGCAGGGTTCCAAGAATAAAAGATCAGCCACTAGGGTCAACTTTTGTATAATCAAGGTGACGAGATGTCTTATCTACTTTGACATCAAGAAATTTGTCAGCAGACTTGACTTCCTTCATTAAGTCTGGCTTCATAAACCTGTTCATCAGTTTCTTAAGGAACTTGAAAAAGTCTGTAGCTAGAAATAAACCATGGACTTATCTGATTGGTATAGAGTCAGGAAGGGTGTCATTTCCTTGCTCAGTGACAGGATGAAGTTCAGTATTGGAGTCACAAGTGCATAATTGGTGGTTTACTTGATGATTTCAAAGAATTTTGTACCTGGATTTGGATACTTCCTCTCTTCTACTGCTTTTATGTAGATTGCCATGTTGGGAAAGACTTCCAAAGCCCTTTTCAGCACTGGTCTGTTTTCTAACCATCTTGTTCTGCAGAATTTCAGTGGCATGGGGGGAAATCCTGTGACCCAATAGCTTTTAAATAATCTTCCCAACGAACAGAATTGTCTTTCAGTAGCTGGTGTACCTGCAACTCTGACTCAGCTACTTCCACTCCCTTCTGCAATGCCCCCTGCACCATATGTAAACCACAATTGCCAATGAGGATGAGATGTACACCATGGTCATTACAAAGGGACTGCTGAACTTTTGAGTAAAATGACCAGTTAACATTTGACCCATCCATAGAAATCTGTAATATCTTGGGTATGGTAGTGCATCAGTGCAATTCTCATATGTTGTTTTGAGATCCTCAGCCGTAGCATGTCCTGTAAACTGTGAATCATAGAATTGTGACACCACAGTATCTCCATTCCACAGTCGATTATGAAAATTACATTGCTTGGATTGAGTTTTAACATTCAGGCTTTAATAAAAGAGCACAACATAGTCATTTTTCCTGTTGTTAGTTGGTTTGATAGCAGCTGCTTAAAATGCAGTGCTACACAAAAGGTGCAGATGTAGACAATCTTAGTTCCCAACACTTGAAAGTCCTAGCAATGCTACTATCAAGAAACATTCTTAAGAAAAGATCACCTGAAAATATAAAAGAAAAAACAAAATTAGGATGGCTATAACATAAGAACAATACATTAAAACTAATACTGATTGCCAAAGGAAAAATTACTGATATAACTTATTTGATAAAATTCTTTCTGAAGAGGGAGGACATTGAAAAGTTAAGCTCTAATACTAAAGTTATAGATTTCTGAAATTTATTTAATATTATTATTATAATTTGTAGTAATTTGGGTTAAATAACAATAATAACTAGATATAATAAGATTGGTAAATAAAAGTAAGATGGTCAAAGTTTTAAGTTAGAGTTTAGGGGTGTAAATTATTACTACAACGTTAAAATAAGCTTAGTACATGTAACTGTACTTTAGGCTTAGGTATATTTCCACTTACTGGTAAATCATAAAACAGGATAAATACAATCTAATAAATAGTTTATTGTCTCTTGGTGTTTTAAGAATTAACTTGTTTACTTTAACTTAGATCCAATAGTTTAAATTCAGCTTATAAATATAGGTAGGTTATAATATAAATCAGGCTAAATGCATTTTATTATTAATGTTACATATTTTGTTCTAAAATTATTAAGTTCTATATAATTAAAGATACATTTTAGTACTTTAGTGTGAAAACAAAGTAGTGATAAAAAAATAATATAATTAGTTCTTAAACATTAGGCTTAATAGTAATAGTGTTAGCAATAGGCTACTGGTATTTATTTTCAGGCTATAAGTATAAATACAATGGTTAAAACTAGCATAGGAGTTAAGCATTCACAGTTTGTTAGGTGTGATGGGTGCAATGAGTGGGTTTTATTTGGGAACTTGGGACTGGAATGTAATTTTAAGGAAGCTAGTAATGAAGATTTGCAATTCTTATGTAGAGTTTATAGGTTGGAGATGAAGTTAGAGGCAATCATGATTAAAGTAGAGGGAACAGATATAGAGAAGTGTAGATTGTGAAAAGTGGCAGCAGGATTTCAGGAGGAGCTTAAGCTTTTACATGCAAGGGATATATCAGCTAACAATAACTTTCAGGAAGTTAGAAAGTGTACCATTAGAGTAAAAAGTAGTGAATCTTATTTTAATGAGCCTGTTCTGTTGAGCAACAAATTTCAGCCCTTGGTTTCTGCAGATGAAGGGAAGGAAAACAAAAATAGCAGAGAAGGAGGTTATAGTTATAGGTGATTCTTTGATAAGGCATGTGGACAGAATAATCTGTGGGGTAAATAGGGAGAAAAGAATCAGATTATGCTACCCAGAGGCTAATTTGGAGGATATAACTGACAGAGCAGGATATATAATAGCTAGCAGAGATGCAGTTTTTGTGGTGCATATAAGGGCTGATGATGTAGGGAAAGGTAGGTCAGAGGAGCTATTAAATAAGTACAAGGGGTTGATTATGGCATTTAAAGAAAAAGGCCATAACTTAATTTTGTCAGGTATACTGCCCACAATTAATTGTGGGGATGAAGTTATAAATAGGTCAATAGAGCTAAATGCTAGGCTTAGGTTAGTATGTAAGGATGAGCAGATTGGCTGGTTAAACTTGTCGGATCAATTCAGTGGAAGAAGGGAGCTTTTTTTGGAATGGATGGTTTACAGTTAAATAGAGTAGGAGCTGGCTTGTTTCCTAAGGCTATTAACTCAGCTGTAAGGGAAGTTTTAAACTATACTAGACAGTGGTGAGGGCCAGGAAAAAACTAAATGCAAAAAAAATAAGAGGCAGAGAAAAGTTTAGCATAGGAAATGAGTATAGAAGTTATAAGGATAGGTTTAATTGTTACTATTGTAATGCTAGAAGTGTAGGAAATAAAATAGATGACTTTAAAGCACTGGTAGGAATTAAAGATTTTGATATAATGGGAATAGCTGAAACATGATTAAACGTAAATTATTTTGATGACAGAAATTTCTTTGAAATACAGGGTTACAGGCTATTTAATAGAGATAGAGTATTAAAGAGGGGGAAGAGGAATGGATATATATGTAAAATGTGAGTTACATCCTGTTGAAGTTGAGGAAATCAAAAATAATAGCAAAGAGATTGAATCTATTTGGGTTTCTATTAGTGGATATAAAGGGAAAAGGCTTTTAGTGGGAATTTTTTACAGACCACCAAATGATACTGATGAAATTAGTGAGAAACTTTACAATGAGATCAAGATTTCAGCTGTTAATAAAGTCATGATTATGGGTGATTTTAATTTCAGACATATAGATTGGGAAATTCTAGAGTGAAACCATGAGGGAGAAAGGTTTTTAGAAAATGTTCAGGATGGCTTTCTTCACCAGTTGGTCAAGGAACTAACTAGGAGCAATGCTATTTTAGACTTATCATTAACTTCAAAAACATAAATGATCGATAGGGTGGAAATTTGGGAACATCTGGATGTAAGTGATCATTGCTCTATTAGGTTCAATGTTTTCCTGCATATGGAGGAATAATGATATTTTGGGTAAAAGTTTCAAAAAAGCTAATTTTGAAGGGATGCAACAAGAATTATCTGTTGTGAATTGGGCAGCTGAGTTATTTGGACACACTGATCAGATGTGGAAAATGTTTAAATATTCAAGGTAAACATATTCCTTATAGAAAGAAAAGGGTAGCTGCAAGTAAAAAACCAGGTTGGATCACAAAGAGTTTAACATATAAAATTAAAGAGAAGCATCATAAATTTAAGAAATTTAAATTGACTGGTAAGACAGGAGATTTAGAAGATTATAAAAGATCAAGAAAATTGGTGAAACAGGATATCAGGACATCAAAAAAGATGTACGAGAAAAGGTTGGCTGAAAATGTGTAAAAATTAACAGTAAGGATTTCATTAAATACATTAAGGGTAATCAAAATGTTAGGCCATGGGTAGGACCCTTGAGGGATCATAGAGCAAGGCTAGTAACTGATGATTATGAAATGGCTGGGTTATTAAATTTTGCTTTTTTTCGGTTTTTACTAACGAAGATTTAAGCAGTATTCCACATCTTGAACAGTTGATAGATGGAAACAAGATCGAACTAGATGACTGCATTAATTCTGAGCTGGTTAAGAAAAATTGGGAAGTTTAAAAAACGATAAGGCTCCTGAGCCAGATAATATTTCCCCAAGGGTTTTGAAGGAGGTTAGATATTGGATATGTGAGCCACTTACTACTATTTTTTGTCAGTCTTTGAATAGTTGGCAGGTACAAGAGGATTGGAAGTTAGCTAATGTAACTTCTCTCTTTAAGGGAGGTGATAAAAATTGTCCCATTAGTCTTACATCAGTTGTAGGGAAAGTTTTGGAAAGTCTGTTAAAAGATGCTTTGCAAAGTCATTTAACAAACATTGTCCCAGTAATTATAGACCCATTAGTCTTACATCAGTTGTAGGAAATGTTTTGGAAAGTCTATTAAAAGATGCTTTGCAAAGTCATTTAACAAAGTTTAGAATTTTATTGGATAGTCAACATGGTTTCATTAAGGGAAAATATTCTCTTACAAATCTTTTAACATTCTTTGAAAAGGTTACTGGTTATTTAGATGAGGGTAAGGATGTAGATTTGGTGAATCTGAATTTTCAGAAAGCAGTTGACAAGGTGCCACATAAAAGGCTTGTAAAAAATTAGCTCTATAGGTGTGGGGGATAATTTAGTAAATTGGATAGAAGATTGGCTGGATGGAAGAAAGCAGAGTTGTTACAAATGGAGTTCAGTCAAACTGGATTAATATCACAAGTGGGGTACATCAGGGTTCAGTCTCAGAACCTTTGCTCTTTTGGATTTACATTAATGACAGATGAAGGAATAGTCCCGTGTTGTTCCAAAACATTATGTTATGTTATTATTTATAATAAAGATATACATAAATTAACACAAGAAATACATATTAAACCAATCAATCTTTAAAAAGCATTCTGCATAGCTGAACAGAGGAAACGACATCACTATAATATGCAGGTCTACTGTTCACTCACCAATTTGTTCACTCGATTTGAAGGAATAATGGGCATCTATCATTTTCAGACACCATAAAACCTCAGCCTTCTTTTGGCAGAGATAAGAATTTTGAGGACTGTGATGCCCCTCTTGATGGCATGGATGACAGCTTCTGTGCTTCTTCTGCTACTGGTTTGGCTGCAGCTTCCTGCTTGATTTGCCTGAGATAGCTGTGTATAAAAAAAAATAAAAAAAAATTGTTGAGCTTGAAAAACCTGCCAATGTGCTACAAGCCTATCAACTTGCAGTGTGTGTATGTGTATATATTGTTTTATTAAATATATATAGTAAAGATTAGTCCCCATGCAAGTGTTTTGGAGGCCTGTGGCCTGTAGCTGTAATGATAAGGCTCATTATGATACAAGCTTAAAGGTCTAACATGAGACAGTTACTAGGGCTATCTAATCTCAAACTGAATTAAACTTAATTAAGAATCAAGTAATATGTAAATGAGTTGTTCCCTATCCTTTATATGCAAGGAGTGTGCATATATCCAAATACAAGGTTGGTAATTGAAAGTTAGCGATAATAGGGGCTTCATCCATTTAAATACATTGCAGGGCTACCATCTTTGCATGGTAATGTTGATATTTTTCTTATCTATCATGCAGAAAACTTTGAAACATATTTAATATTTATGCTCCTTGGTACTAATTAAAGCTAGATTTATACTTTTTTTTGCTAGATATATTCCTAAATAATATTTTAACACTAGGCCTGTTGGATAAGCCTAGTGTTAGATCTAAGTTAGGCCTACTTGTCGAAACTAACACTAGGCCTAATTCTTAAAATTTCCATGTTGCCAGGCACATACATTTTTCATTAAAAAAAAGCATATTCAAAACACATTAGAAATTTCATGCAAAATTTAGGGAATGTAACTGTCTACCTGCAGCTTGATTCTTCACTGCTGAGCGATGTCCCGGTTGCCTTTGAATGGCTGGCAAGGGCTGATTCACTCATTCTCTCTAGCTTGAAATTTTTCTGACAGGCTTCACATCGTACTGTATGAATATCACACAAATCCTTTAATAGCCATCCTTTGTCCTGCTCTTTGTTGAACCAGATGTCCTGGAATTTACACTTCCTGGGTAAAATAGGTCATTGAAACACTCAAATTCTCACACTGACCGACACTATGTTAACATTGTCTGCCATTTGCATTTTCGATTCAGGTGCTGAATGATAGATGAGAGAACTCACTCTACTAATATCCCATCATAATAATGTTCCCCTAATGTGTGTTTCCTGGCAGGGCTGCAGTTGCACGTAGCTTTCCAAATATGATTGCCAGAATCTCCCCCAAATAAATTTTTGCAATATATGGAGAAAATTGAAGGACTTTCAAGAACCAATATCAGCTTTTCCTGAATTTCAAGTACTCTCAAGGCATTGAATTTTTTTTTTTTTTTGAAATTCAAGTATTGTCATGGTTTTTCAAGAACCATGAGAACCATACTCATTGTACAGTAAGACCATGTACATTAGTTGAATGTCCTAACTCTGGACAATGTATGGAAGTTGAAACCATTTCTGCCATAGCAACATCAAGCCATACTGTTGGAGATTCCAGTAGTGGCTGGATGTCTGGAAAGAGCAGCTAAAGGTACCAGACCTAATATAAAATATATATGTATATGGTAATATATGTGTTTGAATAAATAATGTGTGGTCTTACATACATGTATGGATACTACATAAAGTTATTCATGTTGAACAAGACAAGTGGAACAATTACACAGAGAATGAAACTATTAAGGAAAATGTGAATATAAATAAAGGATTTTATCTAAATCTTAAGGCTTTGTGATATGGAGATAACTGTGGTTACAGACTTAGAGAGAATTATTTAAAGATGCAGTGTACCATTAATGGTAATGAGAGAATTTTTGAATTTTGACATTGAAATGTTTGGCAGGTAGTGATTTTTTGTAGAAAGATAAGAGTAATGAAGAGCTTCACTCTGAATTTGAGAGAAAACGCAGTTTGACCTGGTGCTCTTGTAATAGTAGTGCAAGGTGTGTCAACTGCATTGAATCGAAGTATTCACGAGAGGTGAAATTATCTATAGCAAGTGAAATGCAAAGACACTAGCTTAGATGAAATATCAAACATGAACTTGGTGTACCCAGTGTTTTACTGGGTTATGACAGAATATTTGCAATCATGTAAACATAAATATTTCAGAAACATAGTTTTACTGAATATTTGTTTAACATTATTTCAGTACAAGGAGCAGTTGAAATGCATGAAATTAAGGGCTGTGAGTGTACAGCTGGAGGCAGAAAGTAACACTTGTATGAAATCACTGCACCTGGCTAGTACTAAACTTGTATCTGAGTAATCCTAAGGTTGAAGTGATGTGAATGTTAATAGATTCTCATGGTAAGATTTTAGAGGCTGGTGCTTGTACAGTGGCTAGCCTGACTCAACTATCTTGTGTAGGAGCCAGTGTCTGTGGTCTTTAGCCCATTTCTATCCTCCTGAACCTCAACTCTGTTTACATAACAACCAGACACTAGAGAATGGATTGTAAATGGGTCAGAGTGTAAGCTGTGTTAGTTGTTGTCATAGCAACTGCAACAGCAGGCAGCACAGCAGTGAGTTTGTCAAATGGAGATCTAGTGAAGTCTGGGGGACTGAAACATCTACAGGTGCAAGTGATACATATTTTACATGCAATATAGCAATATACATGTGAGCACATAAACCATAGAAATGACACTTGATTAAGGTAATATTTTCTAACACTGTCTTTAATTGCAAATTTAGAATAAAACATTGTTTTAAATGGGCAGCCACAGCATTTAAAACTTGAATATCTGGCTGAACTTCTGGTCAAAATTCATTTGACCTCATATTTTCTAAACTTATTTTTGCTGTTTAACATCAAATTTTTAAACCTTCTGGCTATCCTGTTCTTTAACTAGCCAGTGATGCTCAATTCTTTGTACTTGTTTAAACCTCACCATTTTTTTATTAGCTGCCATTGAGAGCTAGTACACCCAAGATTTCCTGTTTGGAAAGGACCAAGACTTCATGTCTAACCCAAAGATTCCTGAAACAAGTTTGACTTTCAAACCACTAGAACCCATGGATGAGAATGCACTACTGGTCAAGCATCAGACACATAGGGACCTTGTTAAGTTGATGCTGAAGTCTTACAAGGCCAAGTAGCCTCTACTGGATGTCAATCAACCACATGAACCCAGACAGTCATTGGTTGCACCAGCTGTGGAGAAATCACCTCCACTTTTGCCATGCCGGTTAGAAAGCCTACAATCACTTCAATTGTAGATAGCAACACCAACTTCTGCGAAACAGTAATTATGCAAGTTACCTGTTAAACACCAGACTGAATTCTTTTAGTGCCTCTTCAGAGGGTGCCCAACTATGAAACTGTCAGGAAGAGGTGTGCATAATACTACTTACCTAAACCAAAGAAAACCTTCCCAGAGCTGAAGTCTTTTCAAGGGTCAACTTACTTATGAATAAATATTAAAGAGTATCTCTGATGTAACTACTTCTCACCAATCAATGTTAAAGGGTAATTATTATGTATCATGTAATTTTCATTGTTAAAGAGCCTAATGTGTCACTTTCTTCGATAAAGGATATTATTTGTATGCAACTGTTAATTTGAATTCTCTGTTAAAGGGTCACTGTGTAAGTATTTTACATGGATGAGAGAAGATTATGTCAATTTTTTGACCAATATACAGTTCTATTGGTTTTAAATTCTAAAGTTGAGGATGGCCAAGGCATCTTGTAAATAAAGGTGGGAGGAAAAGTGTGGAATGAAGCCATACCATGTGTTTGTCACCAGAATTGTGTTAATATAAAAATTTTCAAAATTTTAATTTCTTCATGTATATGCAATTTTCACATAGCACATCATTCAATAAATTTACTAAGTCCCTTTCACTCTAGATACCTCTTGTACTGTGTCATTCTCCCAAGGTATCACCTTTGTCTTTCAAAATTGCACATACTATGTGTGAAAGTAAACAACAACCTTTTCTACTGGCAGGCCAGGTGATGTGTCAAGGTTACAACTTCCATTCCAATTACCCAGTCTCGTGGGTAATTGCCCTGAGAGAATATAGCATTGGTGTTTGATGTATATAATGCTATATTTTCTTAGTTTGGAAAAGCATCTTAAGCTACTTCAACAGTCTGACAAAGAGATCTCTTCAGTAAAGGTGTTACCTTTCACCTAAAATACGCATATTGTTTGACTGTGTTTTGAAATAAAGATTGTTTCAATGTATTATTACATTATGTCCAGTCACTTTCTTTCATAAACTTAATCAGGTTCAGTGAATTTGAATTTACTTTGCAATACATTTCCTTACTAAACCCCTATTTTTTTACAGGACTTGTTTTGTCGCTCTTGGGTTCCCCAGTTTTACCTAAGAATACCACATATATATAGGAGTATTGACTACAAAACTAAATAGGTCATAGTTTAGTTGTGCAAGTTACTGCTAAGGCCTATTTTAAGTTCTGTGTGCATTATTAGTTATCTTATCTAAAGAATGATATTAAGACTGATAAGTTTTAGAATTGTAAAAAGTGTCTTGTTCCCATTGCCTATGTTATATATACACATATTATGTAAATTAAATACTACTATACTATTTTGTTATTTTCTAGAAAACTTTTAATAGGCTAGTTACTGTTTAAAATTATTAATTTTATTGTAATGTTTTCACCACAACAATTACTATTAACAGTCTTGTCAATTTCATTACAACCAAATAAACATGCTAAGAGTTGAGACGTTGTTGGTGTAAGCACTCAACTCTGTACCCTTATTGAATTTTCCAAAACTGCTGACTGGTTTCTCATCTGCTTTTTGGATTTTATCTGATAGATGGGATATCCCCAATGCTTTTGGGTG
>NW_013667343.1:133281-154626 GCF_000517525.1 Limulus polyphemus | reverse complement strand
TGGGTGCTATTACCACAGGCAATCTCCATTATGACTTTTGGATAACGACTGAAAAGAGCGAAGGATTTTTTGTTTTTAAATAATTTTGAATTTATATATATATATATAATGCAGAATTTTTTGTCTTGGACAAGCTAGCTTTAAAAGTTCAATAGCAAGTTTTGGTGTTAGTGGAAAACCAAGATATTTCGGTGAATCCAATGCATAGTACAGTTAGAATTGTAAGCAAAATAAAGATGACAGAAGACTATTTGATATACATGAGATTATCCCTCTTGTTATCAAAAAATAGTCAACCCAACTAAATAAAACCTCTTGTCCACATCAAACCATCAGGCAAACAACTCAGTAAAGTTATAAATGTTACAGAGGCATAATTCTGATGTAAAACAAATCAAAGCTTATCATACTTATTTAGCCCCTAACACTTTAAGTTCCAAGTTCCCATCAACTAATCAGATCTCACACAGCAGTGTATCTAAACTCAATTCCTAGTCATGTCTAGTTCTCTTTCACTCCAAAGAAATCAAGTCTTTTAAACCACTCTTCACCACTTCAATTTTTCAAATTATAAATGCCATTCTAATAGTTTTATCTCTGTACTCCTTCCAGCAATACCTCCAAAAGTAGAGAAATGAAACAACACACACACACAGAGAGCTTAATGAAGCTTTTATCAAAGCCTTATACAAGAAAAAATATATAATAAAATGTAATTTTTAATATTTATTTTCTTCATAGATGTATATTATACCTTACTTTCTAATCACAATGTAAATCTTGAAAGAATCTGCAAAAGAAAAAAATATATTGTGGAATAATTTTATTTTTGCTGGCCGATTCCCATATTTAAACAATATAATTTATATTTATTTTAACTAGACAAATTAAAATAATGATATAAAATTCTGTACAGGAGTTTTGAAGAATTTTTTCCCCATAATTACTTGACTGTCCATGGGAATTTTTAAATTAATTTTTAAGTAATAACGTTAATAGTTGTGACTTAAACATTAGAAATACCAAGTACATCTAGACCCAGATGACTTCTATGGTAGATTCAGGTACTTCATAGATGTAGTACCTTGTAGAAAAGTCATCTTACTCAGTGATGAGATAGACATTCATACACATAAACTATACATATAAATTTGAAGCACTTTTTGGATAGGATCGTAGAAACAGTTCAGGTGACACTTTTGCTGCTGTCACCTTGCTTGTTTTAATGAATTTGTTTCCTTCATTAAAACAAATAGTACCCATATGAGTGTTAAATAAACATACTTACACTTTGAAAACATTAATACTGATACTTGTTCAGAGAATTGTATGTTTACAAGTGTTCTTACCCAAAGTTCATTTTATGAGTAGTAAATCCAAGATATGAATCAAGAACTAAGCTAGTCACCAAGTCATCATTCACGCACAGTTCTTTAGCAGTCATCCGTGTAGAAGGCATTGTTTTAGCAAAACCTTTGACAACCATAATTATTTCTGTAAAAAGAAAAAATTATGTAAAATATTCAAGAATCTTTAATACAATATTGTATGCAAATTAATTTTTGAAACTAAACACCAATTTCATCTGAAAAAAACAAACAAAAAAAACTTCAAACTTTTATGTCTGTGAAAAAAGTACAAAAATGAAATAACCTGTAAATTTTGAAAATAAATAGAAATGTATAAACAAATCCCGACAAAGTTCTGAATGACCAAATCAATGGCTCCTCTCCACTTCTCACCCCACTTACCTCAGGGAGAATGTCAAGGATACTTATAGTTCGAAATGGTGTATTTAAGTGTATTACACTCATAAAAAGAAACCTATCATTCTATAGGTATTTGAAGAACTTGTAGCATTCTGCCACAATTCAATACTTATAGTTCTTTGATTTAGACATATATATGCTTTTTTACAAGCTAATTCAGTTTGTACTTGATAACGCCCTTACTAGCAAAACCATAGTAATAAAATGTGGAAAATTTGTGAAACATACAATTTTCTTTGTTTTCCTCAATTCTATAATTAAACTTTAAGTAAATAAGTAATTCCTGAACAGTGTATAAAATACATACGACTATTAAAAATCAAGAATGGTCTACATTCACATTTAGAGCTGGATGATTAACTCAATTACTTATGAGCAGAGCTGAAATTTTCAACTAAAAAGTGCCAATGCTCACATGTACATAAAATAAAGGATTTTACTCTTATGTACAATTTATAATATAAATTTGTAAACAAAATAATAATAATAAAACACATACAACCACGGTTTGGATGGGTTTATAGAAGCAAATATATTACAACAACTTATTATTACTGATCAATTATACAAATCATACAGCCACAAAAAGGCCACTCAATTGGTTTAATAATGATTGACTCTGAAGCTGCTAAATAATACCTCCTTAAGAACTAATGTCATTAGATCATTTACTGGCTCAGTTGAACAGTATTTAATAATTATTTAGCTTCCATGAGTCATGGCATGTCTGCTTTCTGACATTATGATGGAAGATATGGGTTGTACAAAAAGCCGATCAAGTAAGTCCTGGTATTAAGTACCAGCATTAAAATAGTCCCAGTACTGAGTACTGGCAGAGTTTCATCCCCTGCCTAGCAGTACTGATTACATTGATTAGTGTTACATTAAATAACGGGTTAATCACAACTGCAATTATGTTGATTAATTTTCTTGAAAAGAATCAACTAGTAAGTAAGTCCTGGTATTAAGTACCAGCATTAAAATAGTCCCAGTACTGAGTACTGGCAGAGTTTCATCCCCTGCCTAGCAGTACTGATTACATTGATTAGTGTTACATTAAATAACGGGTTAATCCCAACTGCAATTATGTTGATTAATTTTCTTGAAAAGAATCAACTAGTCAAAATCAGTGTTTTTGATTATTCCAAATAACCAAAATATTGCTTTATGATTTCTCATTTTTACTTTTGATTAATTCATTGTTGTTCAGCTTAATCTGTTTGAGTCAAGATTCACCAAAATAATCCACTAATCAAAATTAGTGTTTCTGATTATTCCAACTGTCCAAGTCTCATGTGAAAATAAAATAACCAATTAGTTGAACGTAATTGATTTATGAGTCTGCAATTAATCAATTATCAAATTCCACTAACTGTCCAGAGTTATACTTACATAAAAGACAATAATTATGAGCAGTTTTCACCAGAAGATAATTCCTTTCTTTTGTTTAACAGTGAATTAATTTAACTTCTAAAATATTTTTTAATTCATACATTACAAGCATATTGACAGATCGTAATCCTTCTAGCCATAAAAACTTGAAAGGGAAACTACTTTTATCTAAGATAAAACCTATATCTAGTGTTTCAAGTTTTGTTACATTGTTTGATGTGAAACTCATGTTCTTTATGAAAGGGAAAAAAATCTGACTTTTAAAACCTATCTAAAACATTTTGTTGAAGGGTATCACTATTTGTAATGCATGAGCTGGTTTTGTAGAAAGAACTGCCATTGCATGAATCACATGAAAAAAAAAGTACTCTATAAAAACGTTAGGTATGACGCATGCTTAAATTCTTCCCAAAGTTTACATTTAAGAGATTTTACCATTGACTACTTATTCACTGTTTTGTTTGTTTGTTCTTAAGCACAGAGCTACTTAATGGGCTATTTATGCTGTGCTCACTGCAGGTATTGAAACCTAATTTTTAGCATGAAAAGCCCACAGACTTGCAGCTGAGCCATAAGGGGGCTTATTCATTGTTAAGATGTGATCCAGCAACTGGGTTAATAATCTATCTGAAAGGAAATGAGTTAAAGTTATGAATTATAATACATAAATGAAATAGAAATATTGATAGAATTACCTCTTTGGCTTTGAAAAATGAAGTCATCCTACAGAATGTCTCCACATTATTTTGGGTTTGAGGTGATACAGATTTTCATTCTAATAAAAAAAAACATTTTATGCTTCAAAGATGTCATCTTAGAAGACTTACAGAGAACTCTTAAAAATAACTTCCACTTTAAAAACATTCTTCAACATTTTATCCTAGTTTTATGTACAGTAATCCCTTAATAATTCGGCATCCCTGAAAAATATTCAGGCTTTTTAACTATGCGAGAAGACTCCTTACAAATTCTCCCAAGCAACTGGAGGCAGTTGAGTGATTGCCTGATTTGAAACAGCACTATGTAACTTTGAGAGATAGCAGGGCAGATGTCACCAAGCATCAGCACAGCAATTACAAACAGGGTAATATATCCAATTTTTTTTAAACACCTGTCAAAAAAACAAACAAAAACCCAGATGAAATCTTCCTTCCACCAGTAGTGAAGTCTCCATAGGTCTGCCTGCTGCATCTGGATACTTCCTCAGACACCAATTATAGCAGTGCAAGCTTCCTTTGCATTATCCCAGAACTCCCATGACAGTTGATGCCTTCAGTGAATAATTTATTTTATTTAATTAAATAAATTAATCTTTAATTTTTAAGTGAATGATTTATTGTTTAAGTGACCATTCAAAATGTGTTTAATTTTTAATTGATAAAGTAGTGTTTAAGTAGTATACAGTATTTACCAAAGTGCGTTAAGTCCTCCTACAATCACCTCTGTCACCTACCACATGACACCACAAGCTTGAATCATCATCTTTCTTGTCATGCAGTGCTGTTAAGTGTTAATTTTTAATGTTTTCTTAATTTAATTTATTTTCAAACAACAGTAGTGTATAGTAGTTTATTTGGGCCAAAAAGAGTTGATTTGGGGTTGAGAGGAAGTTACCTTAATAACTCTGAATTTCTGATAACTCGACATGGCTTTAGTCCCATATGTTCCAAGTTATCGAGGGTTTACCATATTAACAGAGGACTTTACACATTAAAAAGTTAAAGGGCTATGGTCATTAATATATTTATAAGTTAGTTAACTGTTAATTCTTTACTTACAGCACCATGTAACAGTGATAACTTTGGATAGACTTATTAGTGAACTTTTGGTGGTGTTAGTCTATCCTTCCAACCAAATGGAAGATGCTTATAGGAATTTACATTAGTTTTTTTTTCTTTTCAATTTAGCATGTCCCACACCCTGTAAGTGATGTCTCTATTTATCACTGACACACTGGAAGAGTAGAGGATGGGTGTAAAGTGTGGGAGGAGGTAAAATATCTATCAGAAATACATTTTCAGTGTAGGAAAATGTTAACTTCTGATATGATACCTCCATACACATAATAGCTAGAATCCCATATTGCAAAGGTAGAGGGACTGGTGCAAAAATTAATTAGATGAGTAGCTTTGGAAGGTGCCTGAAGAAAACCCATGGAGTGAAATATCCTAATATATAGGGTCACATGTATGGGAGACTGCAGCCCATCAGTACCAGGTATACTCTTCCCCCTTGTAAAGATAACATGTTGTTACATTGGGTGGAAAAGATGCTAGTGAAATCAGTAATAGGACATGCCAGATGGTGTAGTGGCTAGGGCATATCAGACCATATTCGGTAGGTCAACTCCAGTCCAAAACCAGGCAGCATTAGGAATTTGTTTTACAGTCTGTTGTAGGAGGAGGGTTTCAGGATGCAGAAGGGAAAAAAAACAACTTACATTCTAACAACCCAGGCAGGGCACATATTTGCAGACCCAGTACACAACCAACACCAAGTAATAGTAGGAAGGGGAAATGCAAACATGGTGGTCAACTCCAGTCCAAAACTAGGTGCCATCGGGAATTTTCCTTACCATCCGCAGCACGAGGAGGGCCCATATCAACCAGATGTGTGAGGATTTATGTTGGCTAGTCCTATGTTAGTCCACCAGACTGCCCGACAACCAGACAGCAGTAGGAGGGAGGAAGCCAGCTGGAGGGGTGAACTGCATGTGGTGGATTCATCCAGTCCAAAACCAGGTGCCATCAGGAATTTGTCTTCTAACTCATGATTGGAGGAGAATACTCCCCATTTACACTGACAGAACACTACTGCGTTACTCTAAACTGAGTGGAAGTGGTCATACTCAGCAGAAAGCTACCATGGTCCACCATCCCAGCTGCTAAGAACTGGTAAGTGGCAAGGACTCCCGCATTCCACTGGAAGAGGGGGGAACAATGCAGTGGGGAGTCCACAGGAACACAACACTAAGGTGACCATGAAAACCCTATTTTGAAAAGCAGGCATGGGTGTTTTGGTAAGGGTGTTATTTATGAAACAAGATTTCATGAGGAACCCTCTAGCAGTCTAGTGAAACACTTCATCTCATCAGTAAATATTATAACCCTGCATACCTGAACAGGCAAAACTTGCCACTGAGTGGGATCCAGAGATGGATGATGGAAGTGAAGAGCCAGAGAGAGAGTAAGGAATCAGATTTGGTGAGGAGACTTGAAAGAGTCAATGTGAGTCTACATCCAATGAAGCATAGGCTAAATGGATGAGGTGCTGTAGCTATCCCTTGAGAGCAATAGGAGAAATCTCTCAGGGAGATGAGGAATTCCAAAGAATAAATAGATGGGAACATGAACCATGAACAGATGCAGAGCAGGTCAAAGAACAATTAACCGCATGGATGGGACAGGGAAAATGATTTGGAGCAGAATGAGAATAATATTTAGAAAAGGAAGGAAAAAATATGGGAAGCACATACACATCATATCTCCTATGGCCACAAGCAGAAAGTAAGAATTAGGACCTAAGTAAAACATGGTACAAGGAACAAGAGCCTAAAGAGTCAAAGAGAAGAAGGGTAAGGGCATTGAGAATAGTATTCAGGCCCAAATGAGAAAGGACTGCAAGATGAGGAGGACGAAGGTGGCAAACTGAACAGAAAAACATCAAAAAGACAAGAGAGAAGAATACATGACGATAATAGGAAAACCCAAAAGTATTAGGTAGAGCTACCTAGTAACCAGCCATGATTGAAAGCAATAAGCCTTGTTTGAACAACCAATAAAAAAACTTGGGAAAAATGGTGGATAGAAGGAAGGTAATGGATGAAAACACGAAACAAAAATCAACTATAGAATGTGCACCCTTGTCATGGATAGACAAGGAAGGAGGAAGAATGAACCAAACAAGAAAAAAGGAAGGCTTCACATAAAGAGAGCCTGGAATATCTCACAAGGGACCAGAGAAAATCCACATTTTAAGTAAGAGTGATGACACTGCTGGATGGGAGAAGGAGGAGTGAGTTTGAAGGAGTAGGGAGAGTGAAAGAGATTGAGGAAGAAAGGACTGGAGAAGGTGCAATAGAGGAAACCATGGCTGAGCTGGCCAGTAAGAAGTTATCAGGAGGACTCAACATGGAGTGTCCAGAATGAGGGAAAAAAGAAGGGAAAAGACGAGTAGGAGGGAAGACATGGAGGAAAGAGTTGGACCAGTCCTGACAGGATATGCCCCCAGTTAAAGCTGAAGGATGAGCAACAGGAGACCAGAAACAGAGAAGTAGGGTGTTGGGAAGAGTGGTAAAACATCATGAAGAAGAATGTCAGAGAAGAGGAGAGCAACTTCAACTCTGGAGGAACAAGTAATAGGTAATATCTTGGTATGCCTCGAGTGATGATCCATGACAAGACTCAGGGAACCAAGAATATAATAAGCTTTTAGACGTACTTGTATAGAATAGGCTCAGAAAAGGAGAATGATAGTGTGGAAACACGAAGAGAGAAATAGAGTCCCCCTGGTGATTGATAAAGGAGGCAACTGCAGAGTTTAGTGTATGTATCATCAAGACATGTCTACGAATCATCCTAAAAAAATTTGATGTACCACCAAAAGTTCTAAGAGATGGATTTGAAAGGACAATATGTTGTGGTACCAATTACCCAAACTCACATTAGAGTCATTACATACTCCCGTTCTAAACAAGATTACATCTGAAGGATACCTGGATGAGAGGAAGAGGAATACTCACTATGAAAGTAGTTTGATCAAGTCTTTGAGTAAAGAAGGAGGAAGCAGAATTGTTGAGGACAAGGTATCCCAAACAAGGAACAAGAGAATGTGCAATCCATTGTAGACATCACAAATGATCATGACCCAAGGGGATATTGGATTCCATGGAACCTCATGTCCTTAAAAGAGAGAGAACAACCCACACAAAGAGGGAAGGAGAAGATATAGCTTGGGAAACCTATCAATCCATGTCCCTCAAAAGAAGGGTAGAAGGCTGGGTCATGCAGACATACGAATGAAAAAACACCCAAATGAATAAGAAATGAAATGGGTGTGAGATAGGAGTCCTCCACGATGAACCAACCACCCAACCTAGATGTGCCACCTCCCAGAGGAGGATGAGAAGAGGGTGAGTGTAGAAGGCTTGTTGGGATACAGCCAAATGAGAAAAGAAGCATCCTAGATGTCCACTTTAGTTATCTCAAGACCTGGGGTGAAATACCAGCATGGTGAGAAATTCCCTGTGTGAAAGCAGGGATGAAGAGAAACTTACTAAGACATGAAAGATGAAAAAATTTGAAGAAAATCTGGAAAAAGGATGATAAACCCATCCAATAACAATTATAGCTATTAGGGCCAACACTACCATGGATCAATGTTGGCAAGAAACTAAATCCCTAGGAGGATGTAAAATATGGGAACAAGAGACATTGTAGGAGGAGAGGAAAAGATGAAGGGGAAGGCTATCTGAGAGAAATCCCAATACTCAAAACTTGGCCTTACACAGAGGGCAAAGGTACATAAATCAAATGAAACAGGTACTACTGATCCTGAGCCTATAGTAGAGTCACCACGAAGACTGAAAGCACCAAAGTGTATGACCAGTGGAAGGTTGGTTGGGAAGAAGAATGGGAAGTGGAGGCAGAGAAAGAGGGAAAGAAGGAGCACGGGAGACCCCAACATATAACGTCAGAGATACAAGAATACTAGTAAAATCATTCAGACAGATGAAAGGACCCAGAAGAAGGCATATGAGATATAAAGGAGGGAAAAGCAATTTAGAACAAGAGCATCATGCCCCAACAACTCTAGCAAAAAATCAACTAAATACGATGTGAAAATGTTGAGGAAAATAAACATGCCACTGTAGAAAAATAAGTGAATAAGTAGCTGTCTAAAACCCCACAGGGGAACGTTGGATTACTAAGGAAAAAAGATTAAAGAAAAAACAATAACAGAAAAGGGTAGGAAAACAGGGGACTAAGAAAGATGAACAAAAGATAGAGGATCTGACCCCCAAGTCTGAAGAAAATATTCTTTAGGAGTCA
Source organism: Limulus polyphemus (assembly GCF_000517525.1). NCBI lineage: Eukaryota > Metazoa > Arthropoda > Merostomata > Xiphosura > Limulidae > Limulus > Limulus polyphemus. Next base: position 145,415 of record NW_013667343.1, on the reverse strand, counting down.
AAGAAAATCAATACAGCACAAAGTCATGCCTATTCATATGAGATAACAATGGAAGGAGTACAAGGTAAGTATGACCCAAAGAAGTGGTAACAATAATTAAATATGTAAAAAACATACCTGAAATCACAAAAAAGGTTGAGATGGAATCAAGAAAATATGAGTATCTGATGAGATAAAGATAGGTTGCGAAAAGAACTGGCAAAATCTCTTCTGTCACAAACAAGAAACTTTGGCAGAGATATGTTAGGGACAAAAGAAGGCTCAAGCCACACAAAAGACTCCACCACCCACTGCAAAAAAGCCATCACCTCTCCCAACAGACAAAGACAAATCCAACACCAATACAGTTGGTAGGCTAGCATGAACAAAGTTTTGTTGTATCACTCCAGACAAAGTGGAAGTTACTGACATTTGTGAAACAATGTCTTTGTAGATACTTCCACTGAAAAACACCTATATCTGAAAAGTTCATGAATGAAAACAATAAACACTGTTATACATGAATGCAAATTGTGAAGTGATGATTGTGCTCTATGGTATAGAGGGAGTCAGCTTTGCTAAGGAACCAACTAAACATTTTAAATTTGGCTGCAGCAGCTGCTGTATGATAACCATTAGCTTCTGATATGATACCTTATCTCTTCTCACATAATAACTTTCCTTGATTTTGCTGGCCTCTATATGCACAATTTTTGCTTGCCATTAGCCTTGAGGCTCACACCTAATGTACATGTTTACACATGGTATTGCTGCATTGTAGCATGCAAATGAGCATGCAACAACCCTCCACCAATATGTGTGATACACCCTTCCAAGGAAGGTTATGTTCACATTTCAATGGTATCATTAGTGGACCATGCTTCACTGAAATGATAGGTGTACTTTAAAAACTCCAAAGGGATGACAGTATGGTTGAAAACAGCATGGCAATAATGTGACTTACTCATACATTATCGCCTTGCCAAGTAATATGTAAACATGGATGGATTGTTTCACTGTACACTGAAACTCTGACAGTTGACTGAATTTCCTGGTCCTGGACACCATGTGATAGTTGAGACCATTTCTGTCATAGCAATGGCAAGCTATACAGTCGAAGATTCCACTAGTGGATAGATGTGATGCATAATTAACACTTCTGGAACTTTGGAAAGAGTAAATGAAGGAACAAGAACTAGCATGGCCTTTGCTTGCTACAGACTGAGAATGTAGTATGGATGCACTTAATCTATAGCACTTGTACAAGAACTTGTAGGTGCAGGAAGGTGCGCTGTACCATTGTTATTAACCACTAAGTAGTTGTTCTTAGTCTGTGTTATAGCTAGTGGTTCCAAGCCAAGAGCTTTGAGGGAGGGAGGGCAACTCAAACCTGTGCTAATATTCAATGGCAGTTCTTCTGGCCACATTTGAGTTAAAATGTGCAGCACTGGTGTACCACCCACAGAGAAGGTTAGCTTAAACTCCAGTGAAAAATTGTTGGTTATCCTCTACAGAGAATAGTCCTAGATATTGCTGGTTCACTCCTAAACAGAATGAGGTTACCTATATATAGTTGTGGTCACCAACTACTTCATAACTCAGCCCAGTCTTATTCAATAATCCATACCTCCACAGAGCAAATGGCTATTGCACTGATGGAGCACTGGATAGCCTGGTTCAGAGCACATGAAGATATCCACATAGATCAGGGAACTAACTTTAACAGCCAACTGTTCTCTGAGTTATGTAAAGTGTTCGGTGTGGTGAATAAATGCACTTCATTTTATCTCCCTCAGTCTGATGGTTTATGGGAATGAGTAATACGTACTGTCAAGCTTATGCTTGCAAAGTTTGTTAATCCCAACTGGAATTAACACATACCCCACATCATGATGGCATACCTCACAAATGAAATATGATCATGTTTGCCAAAAAAGTCTTGCTCTCTGTAAACATGATGTACACACCTCCAACAGGAGCATTTCACAACATCCACACGAGTAAGTGGAGTGTTTAAGGCTTGCATTAGTTAATGAACACAATTGACAGAAGACATATTACAATAAAAAAGTGAAAGGGTCTAGTGATCCTTGATGTCTGAGCTATTGTAAACATCACTCACCTAATCAAGCTGAGTGGCAAGAGCTTTACAGAGGATTTTGGTAGGTTTCTCTTGGTACACCTGAATAGCATACAACTTTTTCACATGCTGTTTCTGCTGATGTATATTGTAGTAACAGCATAAATATTAATCCCAATAATAATTTTAGCTGAAGTTTCTTATTTTACCTGAATTCTGTCAGTGATTATATATTTCATGATACCTGAAATAAAATGGGTTGAATTTGATTGTTGATACCAACTTACTAATCTGTAGCTACCAAGTAGTAGCTTCAGAAAGTAACCTAAGAATATTAATGATGTACTTTGTGTGGAATATAGAGGCAGTCTGTTGTAAGCTATTAGTGTATGTGACAACATGTAATGAAGACATACGTATATGACAGTATATGTATATAAGTAAATATATGCATGTGGTCCCATGTGTGTATAAACATTACATGAAGTCATTCATGAGTGTTGAATAACATAATTGGATCAATTACACAAAATACACAACTATTAAGCCCCATATGAATGGAAATAAAGAATTTTATTTGGATGTTAAGACTTAATGATATGAGGTTAACTGTGATTACTAGCCTGTAGAGTATTATTTGAAGATACAGTGCCTCTATTATTTTCTCTAATTAAATACTAGTGAGAAAATGTTTGAATTTTCACATTGAAATATTCAAAAGATAATACATTTTTCATGAAACAATAAAAGTAATGAAGAGACTCACACTCATCTAACTGACAAGTTTTATATGTTATTTTTTGTATTGAAATACTCATGAGTGGGTGAAATTATCAGTAGTATAAGAAATTCAAGGTCAACAATATAGATACCATAACAAGCATAAACTTGGTATACCTAGTGTTTTATTTGGTTTTAATACAATATTTTTAGTCATGCAGATGGAAATTTTTAGTAAAGCACAGTTTTATATATATTTTATTAAGATAATTTCAGTACAAGGTGCAGTATAAAATGGAGGCTGTGAGTGTATTAGAGGGAGGCAAAAAGTAACACCTCAGTGGTAAAATTTTTGTACAATTGCATTTAGCTAATACTAAACATGTATCTGGAAGAAAATCACACAGCACAAATGATGAAAGTCTTGGTTAATTCTAAAAGTTAAAAGTACAGGTTTGTGTGTGTGTTAATCGTCTGCTTTTATACATAGGAACCAGTTCTGCAGTCTCAACCAACCTCCTTCCTTATCCACTCAATACAAATGCTCTATACATAACATCCACTAGGTAGTGAAGGGAATGTACCTAGGTCAAATGTTGTGTTGGCTGTTGTTACAGGAATGGTAATAAATGGCAGAAAGGCTGATAGGTATTGGAAAGGAGGAGCCTCAATTCAGCCAGTGGATCAAGAAGTTCACAGGTGATAGGGATATATAAATATATTCTATGAGGTGTTAGATAGTGAAGATACACAACCCCCATAGAAATGTCCCTTGACTAAGATAATCCCTGTATTACTCTGTCTGAAGGTAGTTTTTAGATGGGAGTAATGGTTGTAATTGTGAATTTATGACCCTTTTTCAATCTACACACCTAGTCAAATTAGTGATTAACTGTAATTAATCCAACTCTACATTATTAATCTGGAATTTTTAACACAGAATTCTTGACTACTTTGGCTATCACATTCTTCAACTAGCCAGTGACTTTTCATTCTATTGTATGCAGATACCACCATTTTCATTAAATTGCCATGGAAGGAGGAAGTTGCAACAACCAACTTTATGCTCAGGATTTTATGTTTAATGAGGATCTGGACTTCCCTGCCAACTCAAAAACATCTGGAATAAGTCTCAACTTCCTCCCAGTGGAACCCATGGGTGAAGATGCACTGCTGGTCTATATGTTGAATGCTTAAGATCTCAACGAGTTGGTTGTTGGTTTATTTTAAAGTCCCCCATGGGCCAGACAGCCCAGTCAGAAGGATTTCCACTCTTAGAGCTTCAGCTGCCATTGGACAGAGCACCAGGAAACACCCTGGAGAAGTTGAATCCAACTTTCAACAGTGGTTGAATTGAGAAAGCTAGAGCAAGAGCTACCAACTGACACAACACTGGCAGACAAGAAGGAATCATTGCAGTTATCTTAATTGAGGGTGTTTAAAACTAGGACCACTACATTCCAAAGTCAAAGACCTTCTGTGGATTAAGGTCACTTTAATGGACAACTGAATGATATCTGTGAAAGCTTAATTGGCACAACCACAAATTATGGCAGTGATTACAGTGACCAACACCACCAGGGATCACCACCTATCCCGACAACAATGTCAATGACAATGAGGACTTTGAAAGTGAATTAGATACTTCATCCTCGACAACCTTGCCATAGTAGTAAATTATCTAAGTCAGCAAAGCCACCAAAGTAACACTCTACTGCTATTAAGTTAAGCTAATAGAAGTTTAGGATGTATTTATAAACACACAGATGGCAAGTCAAAAAGAGATAAATTCTTTGTATATACAATGTATATAAATCACTAGTTAGGCCTTACTTGGAATGATATGCACAGTTTTGGTCCTCTTTCTTAGAGTTCAGAGGAGGGGCTACCGCATGTAGGATGATTTCAGGTATTAATTAATATTAACTTCTGATCAGAGCAAGCTACATACTTAGAACAAAACTAAAAATCAACCTGGTAATGGGTATGGCTAATTAAATACACTTATTTTTGTACTGATAAAGATTAGAATGTATTGTTTCATCAGTTGGACACCCTCCTGTTAATGAACACTTATTTCATAAAGATAGATTAAGAACTTATTTTCTCTTGAGAAAAAAAGGGTGAGGTGATCTTACTGAAGTTTCCAAGATTAAGTGCAGGATCAATGAGATAAAGGCCTAAGATTTATTTTTGTTATATTCTGAAGGAAATAGGATGAGAGGAAATAAATTTAAAATTTGAAAATAATGACAGTTAACCCAGTATATTTTTCTACCAGTATGATTGACTTAAAAGGAGTTGTGATTGGCAATAATTTAAGAGAGGAATCAATGATTTCATAAAAAGTATAAAGTGGGTTTAAATCTTTACTTTTCTTTAGTGTGGATGTGTAACAGCAGCCTTAGAATACCAAATGGTACCTTGTTGATTTACATTTTCTGGATAATGGAAAGTGTATAGCTTTGGTGTACTTGGATTTTTAAAAATCTTTTGATAAGGTGCTACACAGATACTAAGAAAATTATATCAAAGGGGATTAAAGAAACACCAGTTAATTGGATTATATGGTGGATGGGTGAGAGAAGGCAAACGTTATTAATGGAGTCTTGTCAAACTAGTGATATGCCTCACAGGTTAGTATATGGAGCTTGCTCTCTCTTATCTATATTTATGCATTGATTGGGGTATAATTAGTAAATAAGTAAAGTTTACTGATGACATAAAACTGTTTCTAACTGTATTGAGGATGTTAGGACATTACAGAATGACTTAGATCAATTGATAAATTAGACAAACAGTTTGCAATTAGCCTTTACTTAGAGTAAATGCAAGTTAATAGATTTAGGTCCCAAGTTTAATATACTCTACATAAGAATACACTCAATAATGTGACTTAATAAAAGGATTTTAACAAAGTAGTAGATAAGTCACTCAAATCAAGGCAGCATTCTGTTGCTATTAGTAAAGCTGACAGAATTTTAACAGAGTAGTAGATAAGTCACTGAAATCATCAAGGCAACATTCTGTTGCTATTAGTAAAGCTAATAGGATTTTACAAATTATTTCTAGACATGATAATTATAAGTCAAAAGAAGTTATTATCTCTTTACACAAATCATCAGTTAGGCCTAAGTTGGAGATTGTGTGCGCTTATGGTCTCCTTATCTAAGAAAGGATATTGACTAACTCGAGATGGTTCAGAAAAGGGCTATTACTAATTCTGGAGATGGAAGGGTTTCTTATGAGGATAAATTACGAAGTCATAACATATTTTCTGTTTAGTAAAATAGGGTAAAAGGTGTTTGTACTGTAGCTCATAAGATTATTCAGGGAGATTGAGTCTCAATTTCTTTCTGTATCCTGCAGACAACAGGGTGAAAAAACAAAAGCTTATGATTTGGAAAAGTCAAACTCCAGTTAAAACCGTTTTATTTTTCTAACAAAGGATTGGCTTATGACTGAATTTAGATACATAGTAGTACAAGTTGTCATCTTAAAGGCAATAGAGGGATTTCAACTGCTAATGAATTTGACTTTTGGTTTGAGTTTCTTGATAGCTAAATTTTTTTAATTCTTACAATTTGTTCATTGTTTAAAACACATATCATAATGATATCATTTACTTTTACAGTCCCATCACATTCTTCGACTAGATATTTGTATGCCCCCCCAGTAGCACAGCGGTATGTCTGCGGACTTAAAACGCTAGAAACCGGGTTTCGATACCCGTGGTGGGCAGAGCACAGATAGCCCAGTGTATAGCTTTGTGCATAACTACAAACAAACAAGATATTTGTAGAGGTTTGACAGAACTAGGAACTTGGTTTTAAATTCTCTTTTATACATTTCTCAAAATGATGCATGGTTGATCACATGTAATCTCATTCACTTTGAGAACAAATATACTGGTGGACAACATAAGAGCATTGAAATTCAGTAATTCTGTCCTTCATCTTGAAAATGGTCTCTATTCTCACCACTGATTTCAAAACTACATCCTGAAAGTGTGGTTAGCTTGATTTAAAGATATTTTTGATTTTATTATTCAAAACATAATTTACCACAGGTGAAAGACTGTTTTGGAATCAGAGTTTAGGAACATCATAACTAACTTTATAAGGAGTGCACACACTATTTAAAAACATTTTAAAATGTTGTCAAGTAAGTAATAAATGGAAATCATTTTTTAAAAACACATTTTTCACACTTTCTATTTGTTTACAAAAATAATAATAAACATTGGCAATATAAAAAGCTCTATAAAAGAAATCTTTAATACTATTTAAGAGGAGAATAGATGGTTTCATGAAAAAACAAAGGATGAACTTAAATCTTTACTTTTCCTCAGAAATGGGTGTACAAGGAAAGCTGTGATAAACCAGATGGTTTCCTGTTGTCCATAATGTTGTGTTAATAATTTTATTTGTTTAATATCAGTTAATGAGGTTAATTTACTTAAAAATATACCATTTCAAACACTATATACACATATACTGTACATTTTTTCTGCTATAAGACTCACACATGAGACGTATTTTGAATCACATGCTTAAACAACATTCCACACCTTCTATCCATTTTTTATCATACAATGAGAAATGTGTCTACATGTAATATGACTTAAGAACCTGCAATAAAGTCACAAGCTTATGTTTGGCCTGTATTACTAAAAATTATGCATTGCACAATATGAGATGAAATTAATAAATAATGAACAACATAAGTAGAGATGACAAGTGGCCATTCATAATCCAAATGACAATAGTTTCCAACTATTTCATTACTAGATGATCAGCTAATCTTTAAGGCAGTCATTAGATAAAACACACACAAAAACATTAAAAATGGTTTTTCTTATGATGCAAGTGTATATATAGTTTGTAGAAAGAAAAGTGGCTAGAATCTTGCTATGATGTGTTGGTTAACAATAATGAAATATGCTAATGTTTTATAGCATTGGTATTCAGGTCATTCTTTAGAGGACTGCCCTTTCACATTCTGTCCAATTGAATTTGCTTAAAACATAAGTTCTCTTTGCAATTTAAAGATATAAATTACAGCAATAAGGGTGAAAATGCATGTTTATTTTTTTGGATAGTTATGATTTAGATCTTGCACATCCTACAAGAAATGTGAATTTCACCTTACACAATAAACAAACACATTCTTAAATAAAATCTTATTATTTTATAACTTCTATAATGTTTGAAAAATTAAAATAACTTTACTTCTACAGCCTACTTGGAAAACAAATATTGCAAAACTAGCCTTGTACTGCAGACATATTAAATATTTTTCACAAGATGATGTAGATAATAATTTGATATTATTATTATTACAGTATTAATACTACAACGTTACTATACTATTAGTATTACTACTAAACTGCTCAACAAGTTTGGAATAGAAAAAATATATATCATAATATGCTTTTGATGTTTAATTTCATAGTTTAAACGTTTTCTGTTCCTAACTTTAGTTAAAGTTCTAAGCTGACTCAACAATTAGAATATTTATTTATATGTGTTAAAACTTATATTAAGTAAATTATTTCATATTATTTCACACACAAAAAATACCAAAACATTAACGACTGTGACAAATATATATTGCATAACTTGACGGTGTTGTTCCATCGCAAACAAAGCGTTAAAAGTTAAGAAACCAAAGAGCTTTGAACTTATCAATTTATGTCTGATCTGCCAAGCTAAAATTTAGAGAACACAAGATTCAAATACAAAATTATAATGACAATTTGGGGATGGGTAATGGAGGACATCAACCGACCAAGTTAAATTAAAAATTATATTTAAAAAGTCATCTTCAACTGAACGAAACCTAATTCAACACTTACCACAGCTTTAAAACTACTGTACAGTAGATAATAATTCACTCTGACGTTAGGCTTTCACTAACAATACCTTCGATAGGTAATAGTACAGTATGTTAGGCCTAACTCAAAACCGTTTATTTTTCAAAACTCGTCAGTCACGTCAATGGTCATACCAATACCTCAGTATGGCTTAGTAATATTTATTATTTGGTTCATTAAAACCGCTCATATGTAGATAATTAAATAGGATTTGAATTAGGCATTACACATATATATATATATTTCAAACATGTTTTCAAAATTTATTGCAAACCACAAAAGAACAGAGGTTTACATTTTTCATTGGAAGGATATAACGTATGATAAATATGCGATACTAGAGTGTACTGCATCAGTGAATTTTTCTAGAATTGATTTGTCGTAGTATCCTTTTATTATAGCCTGGTGGTTATGGCGCTCAACTTCCAATGCGGGTCGCGGGATCGAAACCCGTCACCAAACATATTCACCCTTCCAGCTGAGAGGGCGTTATAACGTAACACTTAATCCCACTATTCCTTAAGAAAAGAGTAATCCACGAGTTGGCAGTGGGTGGTGTTGACTAGTTGCCTTCAAAATTTGGGATGACTAGCACAGATAGCCCTTGAATAGCATTGTGCGAAATTCAACAATCAAACCCTATATCCTTTTAAAATTAAAACAGTAAGCTAATTCGCTATTATTACCTGAGATGTCTCCCACCAAATAAAATCTGATATAAGTTCTATTGCGGGTTTAAGTCCTTTGTTTTTCAACTTCTCAAAACGTTATTTTTTTAAATGATAAAAAAATTATATACTGTGTACCAGACAGCTCAAGAGCAAACAGATGGAGAGAATTGAGCACATTTCAGAGTCTCTTCAGTGTAATGTTTCATTTGCTTTCTTATTCTTCTGAAATAGATTTAATATTTCAATTTAGGTGTTTTATATTGTTTGGCATGATGTGATGGTTATTTGTAAACCTAGTAATTTTTAAGTGAGTGTCTAAAATTTGACGTAACATCTTGAATTTTCCAGAGACTTGTAGAAAAACATTGTAATAACACCAAAATACAAGACAATGGTTGATGATTAGGGAGATTGTCTGTTTCAAGACAGCAAGCAGGTTTTGGACCAATGTTCGCCAGCGTGTACCATCGCGAAAGCGTTTATTTTTATCATTGGCTCGAACTTTGGCTAAATGACTATAGCCAACATGGTGCTGACAATATTCCAACTTTTAATATTAATTATACTGTTGTAACGTGTTCTATCATTGGGACGATTGTTTTGGATTATTTTATAAAAATAATGCGAAATTCAGACCATGTAACAATAACAAATTTATTTATTTATTCAATGACGTATGCTACAGGCTATGCTTTATGGTATTGCATGGTAGGCATTAACTTCACAAATAGCTGTTAGGTATCTGCTTGTTTGTTAATTTGTATAAATTCTTTCCGAGAAACTTCAGTGATACAAGCCCTTTCTTAAATAAAACTAGTTTATTCTTTCTCGATACAACTTTGTAATACACAGAATTTCCACGGTCACTTTAAACTTAACAACCTTTACAACATACGCTATAATACACAGTGATTCACAAACTTTAGTTACGGTGCCTACTGTTCGCTTAACTCAATTATCTATCTCTTCAATCTATCTCTTCGATCTATTTGCATATCTATTAAATCTATGCCTTCACGCTGGTTTTTCTCGCCAGGCTTATATACTAAAAAAAGAGGGCGCCTGGCAAACACTCGGACATTCGCGAGGTTCTTCGATAAGTCATGATCCTTCTAGAAACTCCAGCGTGTATGCTCCCAACGTCGCGTGACTTCCGTTGTAGTAACACTGCCCCTTCCTTAGTATTGTTCGTCCCGAACAATAGCCACATACATTAAACTAATACATAATCAACAATAACTTAATTAAATGTACAGAATTTACAAACACAAAATTAAAATTCAACAAAGTATCTTAATTTTACGGGACGTATCTTCTTCCGAACTGGTCTCCGTCTCATTGGCTTTTGCTTCACGTCGGGTTCATCTGCTCCATCAGGAAATGTCCTATTATCGGTAACAGTCACATCAGTGGTAGTAACTTCATTAACGGCTTCACTGCTTCCTTTCTCAAACCGGGTAGAGTTTCTTCTGCGACAGTGGCTTTTTCAAGTGACACGTCTTCAGCAGCGTCATTTGTTCTGTTGTTCACTTTGTTCCAACTCAAATGTCCTGGACCATGATAACACTAAAGCCTGTTGGCATGCACCACCTTTGGCTTACCTCGCTGACCACATTTTATTCGGAAAGTCACGTCTGAGAGACGATCCACTATGTCATATGGGCCTTCCCATGGAGAAGACAACTTAGGAGACTTCTCTTTGATCTTCCTGGAATTATACAACCACACCTTGTCTCCTGGTACAAAGCTGACTTCAGTAGATCTGTTATCATAACATAGCTTCATGGAATCAGAAGACGTTTTTAACTTTGAATGCACTTGAGGATGAATATCATCCATCCTTTCAGATAACACTTTCACGGACTCTGGCACATTTTCAGGCAACTCTTCGTAAGGTGGACATCCTGTTATCAGATCCATTGGCAACCAAAGTTTCCGACCAAACATCAGCTTTGCTGGGGTGTATCCAGTGGCTTCATGCTCTGCTGTTCTATAGGTCATCAACAGTGAAGGGAGTAAGACATCCCAGTCATCTTGGCAGCTATTACAAAACTTTGACAATTCCTGTCCAATTGTACATTTCTACCATTCCATCAGACTGTGGGTGAAGTGGCGTTGTCCTGGTCTTTCGTATGCCAAACAACTTGCTGCCTTCATGGAACACAGCTGATTCAAAGTTACGGTCTTGATCCGAATGCAGTTCGTATGGCATACCAAACCTGAAGAGGAAATCACTAATAGCCGAAGCTACAGTTGTAACTTCCTGATTTGGTATTGCATATGCCTCAGGCAACTTGGTGAAATAATCCATCACCACACACATGTACTTGTTTCCAGCAAGAGTTTGGGGCAAAGGACCAGCAATGTAAATGGCTACTCTTTCCATTGGTGCACCAACTTGATATAACTTCATTGGAGCACGTCCCTTATGCTTGGGTCCCCTTTTAGCACAACATTTACTGCAGGTCCTGCACCATTCTTCCACATCTTGCCTCATACCTATCCAGTAAAATCTACTGCCATAAGTGACTCAATGTCTTCTTAACTCCGAGATGTCCTCCTGTTAAACTATCATGGGATTGACGCAGCACAACTTCTCGTAACATTCTCGGTATAACTGTTTGCCAAGTCGTCACTTTTCTATCTGCAGTTTCCCATATCCGGATAAGAATACCATCTTCAAGCTTCAACTGGTCCCATTGTGCCCAATAGTTCTTTGTCACAGGGCTTAAACTAGACACCTTCTCCCAAGCAAAGCGCAAAACACTTGCTTTTGAAAATCAATTATTGGCATCAAATCTTGGTCTTT
>NW_013667343.1:125008-132878 GCF_000517525.1 Limulus polyphemus | reverse complement strand
TGTCGGCGGGCCTGGTTCAGCCTAAGTCATGTCGTACACTGGAGAAGGTATCTTGATATTCTGTGAGCAAGTCCTGTAAACAAAAGTGTTCATCAGCTGTAAGACATCCACAGCTTTAATTATACAGTTCTTGTAAGTGAGATAGTGAGCTGTCTTTAATTGAGGATTAGATATCAGACTTCTTATATCTTTCCTTAAAGGTGACTACTTCTGATGTTCTTTGATGTGGAAGTACTTCCTGTACAGCTTCAAATCTTTCAGTGTACTGTCCAAACGTGACTTGACTTTTATGGTTTGTTGTGTTCATGATTCTTGCAATGACATCTTTAATTGTCAGATCCAGAGAGTTCTTCCAACCATCGAGCCTTCAGGATATGCTGAAGTGTTTGTTTGAGTCACTTATTGATGGTACAATAACTGCCCTCCTTGTTAAAATAATAAATAACACACTATGTTAAAATAGGTACACAATTAAAAACATTTAAATCAAGGCCAATCTATGACCACTAAAAAAGTTGACTTTACATGTTTCAACGTTGCAACGTCATCTTCAAGAGTCCTTGCCGTAGGTCCCGTTTTTAGACTCATGAGTATTATTTATTGGCACTTTTGTATAATGTTAAAATAATAAATAACACACAACGTTAAAATAGGTACACAACTGAAACATTTTAATTAAGGCCAATGTATGACCACTAAGAAGTTGGCTCTACATGTTTCAATGTTGCAGCTCCTGAAGATGACGTAGAGGTATAGTATTTTTAGCTGAACTTTACCTCATAGATCTAGCTATTTTCTATTTTCTCCAATGTTTGATTAACTCTTTATTGTTCTTATAATTACGGTGGGCTCAAAAACCCATCCTTATGGTATTAGCCCCTTGGTGTATTAACACTAGTTGATTCCTCACCGTCTTGGCTGCAATAACCATGTTTCCCACATTTATAACAGGTTCCTTTTCTGACATACATTGGGAGGAGTTTTTATTCCATGCAGGCTTTTTTCTGCAGTTCTTGGCAATATGATCTCTCGAGTTACACTTGCAACACCTGCTGTCTTGTGGTTTATTTCCTTTATTCTCTGTTACTAGTTGTCTGACTAATACTTTCAGTTCTTCTAGACTATCTTCAGGAGGAATTGATGTTTCAATACTACTCTGGTGAGTGCATAACTTTTAAATGGTGCCTGCATCATCATATTGTTATTATAAGCTCTTTAGCAAACAAACATTCAAATTAAAATACATCTTATAACAAAGAGTTTGCTAAACATTTATGGAATGTTGCAATTTCATAAAATTTAAATAAAAATTACCCGTTATCTTTTTCTGCAGACTAAATAGTAGGATTTCACATTACCTCTTATAAAGCATCTACATCTCAGAGTACAGGGAATATTTTGTGCCATCGCATGGATTAAAATCCAGCTCACAGCTCCAAAATCTTGCACTTGCCATGAATGTAAGATATAAAGCGACTATAATCTTAAAGTTGTACATTACCTGCTACTATAGATGACCTGTGACTCAGAGTCCATCTGTTAATTTATCATAACAAAACATAAACATACTTTATCAGTTTGTGATAGTACAAATTCATTAACTCACAAACTGGCACGTGCACATTCGTTAACAAAGGCATTGTAGTTGCATGGAACAGTGACCTCTAGAATAACCTGTAACTGAGATAATATTCCAGTACAGTTCGAAGCTTTAAGTTACCTACCTTATTACTTCCTATGTTTCAAACTTGAACTGTCATTTTTCTAAGTTTGTTATTTATGTTTCGTACTAGTATGTCATTTTATAAAATGAAAATATTTGAATAATAATAATAGGAAAATATATATTTCATAAACCTCTTTACATCCATAGATTTATATCCCTTCAAATACATTTGCTTATCTAATATTAATCAATAAGCTGATATTTTAATTAGGTATTCTTTAATTTTTGTAGCAACGTTACCAAAGCGTTGGATCAACCGTATACCAGTAAACCAATCATTAGACAATGTTGACCCAACCTTGGTGTGCTATCTGGACTAGTCAATCAGTTCTGAGTTTGTATCGTAGATAAGACAGGAAGTTTAACAAGTGAGTGGTTGTTATATTTATAGTTATATTTCTGTGTTAATATTATACTGATTTTTGTTCGTGAAACAATGTAAGTTGTAAATCTTTCAGTTCCAGAACCAAAACGATTTCCTGGACTTTGCATTAATTTTATCGAATAATCAAAAATAACTCATTGTAACATTGTGATTGTGAGATACAAGTATCACATATTTCTCTTTCCTATTGTACTTATCCTATTTTTTCTAAACATTTAGTTCAGAAATATTAAATCCTGTCTAAGGCGTGTTGTAGTTCAGCTGTAAGTAATACCTTATGTGTTGATCAACATATTTCAAGGCTTCCCATCAATAAATCTGTGGTCTCATGAACTGGTTTTTTTAAATTTTGAATTTCTTATTTCATTTGAGACAGGTGGGGATTTCTCAGCTGAGCTTTGTCCTATAAGATCAGTTAATTCCACTTTCTTAATGTCTGGTTAGACCTTTGTTGTTTCCTTTGACCTAGTTAGGCTTGAAGGCTCATCTTTATTATATTGTCCTCTTGTTGTCATAACAGCTGTTGATTCTTCGCGGTATCGATTGTAATGGCGAAGTTTACCACATCTATAACAGTTTCCCCTTTCTGGGATCCTATGGAAGGCTCTCTTAGTCCCTACAGACTTTTGTCTGCAGTTTTTGGTAATATGTCTTGTGGTTTATTTCCTCGATTCTTTGTCACTAGTTGACAAGCTACTCCTTTTAGTTCTTCTAAACTGCTGTCAGTCGGAGTTGATGTTTCAACAATACTCAACATTCCTTCCTCAATAGGGGCCTGACATGGCCTGGTGGTAATAGCACTCGGCTCGCAATGTGTCCGGTCGCGGGTTCGAATCCCTATCACAGAACATGCTCGCTCTTTCAACTGTGGGGACGTTAAAAATGAAAATCAATCCCACTTTTCGTTGGTACAAGAATAACTTAAGAGTTGGCGGTAGGTTATGTTGCCTTCCCTTTAATCTACCACTGATAAATTAGGGACAGCTAGCACAGATAGCCCTTGAGTAGTTTTGCGCGAAATTAAAAAAGAAAAAGAAATAAAAAAACCTCTTACAACATGAGGTCGGTCTATTGGACCCAGTTCACATCCGGTTAAGGAGCAAACTTTATTAGCCAGCTATTTGACAAATTGTGTAAGGTACTGGGTGCTATAAAGATTCACACCTTGTAATACTAACTCTTATAGTTTAGCTGAGCAAATAATCCAAACTGTGAACTTTATGCTCTTCAATTTTTAACTCCAAGTGAAATAATGGATGATTATTTTCTATACATTTGATGGTATATAGCACAACGGAGCAGCAACTACTGGATGTTAAGGGAATATCTTAATGGTTGGAAGAAAAGTTTTGCTCCAATATATCTTATTAATAGCTCCCGCAAGTTTCAGAGTTGTTGGAATGTCTGCAATCCACGTTAGTTGAAGCGCATGAGGTTACAGATTGACATATACAGAAAACAGCCAACAAGAATAAAAAAAAATGTATGGCAGAATGGTGAAAAATAATCATTTTGAGAAAGAAAACTTGATGTGCCTTTGGCGTACCTATGTAATGCCTAAATTGAGGGATTTGGCTAGAATGCATTTTATATTGTGCTGCAGTGACTCAGTCTGTTAAACTACAAAATTTAATGGTTGAATTACGCGTGAAAGCACATCAAATATGGTGTTTTTTTTTCTTTTGGATATTTATGCAAAGATACACAAAGCCTATTTGAAGTTTCTGTCCTTAATTTTGAACTGAAAGACTAGAGAAAGAAGGCAACTAGACATTCAATGCGAAATCTTGGGCTACAGTAATCGAATATTGGGATTGGACTGTTACTTTTATAATAATATAATACATCCATGACCCCAGAGTACATAGCATGATTTTGTAGTAAAGGTACACAAACCATAATGTATAAAATGCATCGTTTGGCAAGCAGCCCAATGGGCCATACCATCCCAGAACACACTGATAAACTGAACTTGCATGTCACTGACTGGGAAACAGAGAGTGAATGAGTTGGAACAAGTTGCATGTCACTGACTGGGAAACAGAGAGTGAATGAGTTGGAACAAGTTGCATGTAACTGACTTGGAAACAGAGAGTGAATGAGTTGGAACAAGTTGCATGTCACTGACTGGGGAATATACAGTGAATGAGTTGGAACTGCAGTCACCATTCTGTTCCAGCAAAGCAGAAGGAAGAAGAGAATGGTGTAAAATTTTTCCTGGCTGGTTTCAAATAATCAGAGAAATGGAATTACTGCTAAAGCTACTAACACACCCAAATGCATGGCCACAGCTGTGACGTTGTCCAACGTTGTTTCAGTTCGGAATGAGAGAATCAAGTCTCTGTAATTATAATGATTTTGTTATTTGCATCTCATGCAGCTATGAGACCATCAGTTAAAAGGTAGTTGGATCCTTACTTTCTGAGCCATTAAGACGAATTTCCTATTAAAATATCTTATATAAATTTCATGTTATTCATTTGATTGCAACTGTTAGTAAGAGTGCACGGTGATATCTATAGTACTTAGAATGTTAATGGTTGGCAAGCTGTTAACGATTGCTGGGATACTAGAACATCATTGACGTCATATGCTCATGACAACTGATGCCAATATCTCTGTCAGTAACTAAATAACAAAAATTATATGTTGCATGACCTAAACAGCCGATTTAAAGTCGCGGTTGGACAGTATGTATCAGAACTACATTTTGACATTGTTAGACATTTTGTAGGTAGTTTGATACCACCGAAAATTAATCTCTTTTAGGAATGGTATGTAACATACCTTTCCAATGTAAAATATATACTGAGATCATAAAGATGTGTTAAGATAGGGGATTTAGAATTGTTAAAATGGGGATATCCCTTATACATAATGGCATTCCAAAACAACGAAATATGGATCAACTTGGGAAACCAGAACCATCCAGAAAGAGACCTACAACGAGTTGTACCCTATCCATGAGCAGGGTGGGACATCTTTCAACAGAGGAGTCACCATAAACATAAAGACCCACGTCAAAGATGTCTACGTGGCTCCAACAACAGTACGTCACATAATGAAGAAGGATCTGTGTTTGTAAGAATGAGACACAAGTCACGTGTACACCCGTTGCTTCCACGACATATCCATTCAATCATCGCATACCTCACGCAACTGAAGAATGAAACCAATCAAGCAACCAAGTCACCTCAGACGCAATGCAATGCAGTGCCAGTGGCTAGAAGATTAGTTCTAGAAATTCACAAACTGCTCATCTTGTTTTGCACCATACCAGTAGATGACCACAACAGCCGCAGAAATATTTTTTATTATTTTTGTCACACAAAAGATAGCCCAGAAGAGACTTAACAATTTGATGTGTGGATATTCCACAATGAAACCCTCTCTCTGCTAGATATGATCTCGATTGTGTTAGAATTTGCCCAGAGAAATATACAGACAGAGTTTCTTTGGAAAGTTTGACCTTAACCTGATACCACCTTAAATAGCTGACGTGTATAACCTTTCTAGGATATCATATAAATTTCTCATTTAAAATTATTAAAGCCATATTATAATATCATACAAGCATTACAGCAAGTAATTTATTTACTGCTGTCCTCACACAACGTATCTTCATTTTAGGTAATGTAGTTCAAGGTGATCTAGCATAAAAATAGGTAAAATGAAATATTAGTAATTTGCTTTTATTAAATTGACTAATATTTTCCAGGTAAATAAAACTTACACATCATAAAGAAGCACAGCACACTGTTTTAAAGCAAAAATCGTAAGAGTAAACTTCAACTAGGACTTACTATCTCATACCGTAATTCAGCTGTACTACCTTAAATATCGTCTTTTTTCTATTCACTGTGAAACAGACAATGATGAGTGTATGGAGCAAATCTTTGGCTCCTCCACTTTAAATGCTGTTCCTCAGCCTTTTATTATTATTTAAAATTTATAATAACTTTATCGCATGGATGTAGTTTATGCATTCAGCAATCTCTTAATCAAATTGTGGAATTGATTGTCACGGTTATAATGCCTTAATATAAGTACGTTTACGGCATGTTTAATAGCCTACCGTGGCTCAAACTTTGGACACTTGATCCGCAGTCAAATACGTTAACTACTAGGCAACGCTCAGCCATACCACAGAATACTTTACAGAGCTTTTTTCAAAGTTACTGATATTATATCTTACGCTAATAGTGGAACTTTTAATGTATCATTACCACTACCACATGTTTGTTGTTTCTAACTTCAACTTTGGTAAACCTGTTGTCACATCACTATATCCCACTTTCACCTGCTTGTTATCAGAGACGTCGCTAGGTTCTTAAAATATTCGGGGCTCAGACTCGACGTTTCAATAAGACATCGATCATGATTTTTCTATTCTGATTTTTCAAGACACCAACTGGGGATTCGGGGCACTGTTAAGTAGAATCGGGGCACGGACCCCGTGTGCCAGTGCCTAGCGATGCCTCTACTTGTTGTTTTTAACTTCAACTTTAGTAAACCTGCTGTGACGTCACTACAGCCCATTTTCATGGCCACATGTAACGGTGTTGAGCACGAGCGTCAACCAAGGTTTCCTTTAGTTGTTGCACGAGACCAGATAGAGAATGTCAGCCATTACTATTCCAGAAGAGGACTTCTCCTTTTACTTACTGTACTCTCAGATCTTGGTTTCACGTCAACCACAGTCTTTCCTTCCGTACTGATCTAGAAAATAGATTTTTACCACAATCCTAGTATTAGGAATTTGAACGATACACAGTCCAAATGGAACAAAGAAGCATGCTCAAAATAAGCCCACAATTAAAATATACTTTAGAATTTAGTGTCTGATAATCAAATACACGTATTTTTCGAGTTTTCATTATCTTCACTTTTCGTATTCACTAAAATCAGCGCTATCTTATATACTCATTGTACCATTTGGTGCCCAGAAAAACGTTAATCTTTAAATGTATTATTTGTTTGCACGTTAGAGAGGAAAACATTTGAGTCATTTTTTTTTTCATTACAGAAACAAGTTTAGTTTCAAAATTACATTTTCTTTTATTATAAGCAGTTTGATTAAAGTTGTTCCTTTTTCATGTCTGTAACACTTTACAAATCAAAAGAAGGCACTTTCGAATAACTTACTTTTCTCTCATTACAATAAAAATAAACATTATTAGTCACAATGATTGTTTTTGTTTTGAATTTTGCGCAAAGCTGCTCGAGGGCTATCTGCGCTAGCCGTCCCTGATTTAAAAGTGATAGACTAGAGGAAAGACAGTTAGTCAACGCCACTCACAGCCTACTCTTGGGCTACTCTTTTACCAACGAATAGTGGGATTGACCTTCATATCGTGCTGAAAGGGCGAGCATATTTGGAGACAGATTGCAAGTCGAGCGCCCTAACCAACAGGTCTAGTCTCAACGAATAATTTGTTCGAATCGTTTGAGTTTTTTTTTGATAGTCGAATTCGTTGTTTCATAAAAGAAGATGATTTCAGCTGAGAAACATCACCTCAAAAATAAAATTTTTTGTTGGTGTTGAAACTCCACATTTATCGTCATTGGATTCAGTTTTGAGTCAATTATTACTGGTTATGGACATTAACCTATAATTTCCTTATGGGTTCAAAATCTAAACTTTTCTAAGATAAATGGTTCACAAGTGCCCATCGTTTGTAATGTTACGTCTCCGTTTGTTAATTAACTTTCCGTAACTTCGTTCCGACGAAACTTGCGACACAAGTTCTTTACTTAAT
>NW_013667343.1:114007-124544 GCF_000517525.1 Limulus polyphemus | reverse complement strand
AAAGTTGACGACTCTACTTGTTTCGACGTTACAACGTCATCCTGAGGATAGATAGGCCTAAATAAACTGTTTTTAATTGTGTTTAACGTTGAATATTATTTATGATTTCAACTAAGAACCATGTTGCTTTCGCTGTTGATATCAGTTTTTAATATTTTAATCAACGTGCTCATCTGTGGATTTGAGCTTGGTACTTCAGCAGTTGATTTTGTTTTAACACTTTACAGGTATTTTTGATGACATCTCAGAATGCTTCACGGACACGACTTCAATAAAGACTCCTAGTGCTATCCATAATGCATTATACTAACTTTACTTACTATATATCTCTAGATTATAGCTATTAATTAATAGCAAACCGTATAAATATCAGAGAATGAACATAACTGGTGTTTCGTTGAAACTGTAACCATCGAATGTTTATAGAACTTATAATTAGTCGAATATTAAAGAAAACTGCATCAATACTTAGCACCTGTCATGACACTTTGACATGATAAACAGATACATAGATAATATAGAAATTAATTATTTTAATTTTATAATAAACCTTATATTGTTTAAATAAAACTTAAGAAAAGTATAAAACACCAAAGTACATCGTAATTAGAGTGCGAATTTTAATGGAAATTTTAATGGTCAAACAGTTTTTGTTTTTTCTGCGTGAAAACTACTCTTGTTTCCAACATTTACAAATATTGTACATGCAGAAGATTTTAAAATTTGTAAAAGCAGTATTCCTAGAAAGAAAAGAAAAGTGTAAATTTGACAGAAAAAAAATATAAACACATAACTATAATATTTAAGTATACCCATTTTCTCTTTATGCAAATTGGAGTACATATACTAATCACGTTATTTGATGTGTTGTTGACAATACCCACCAGATGGCAGGGCGATAAGAGTTTTGGCCCAGAGTGTAACGTCACAGACTGGAAGCATTTGGTTCGTCAACTGTGTTATTGAGTGGAAGTTGACTTTGTATCGGCTCTGGACTTTTATCAACAGGCAAGTATAAATGCTGACGTATAAATATTTCTAGTTTAAGAGATTTGTTACAGTGTTAGTTGCACGAAACTTTTGTCTAATATTGTTCCAATGATAAAATATATTTTAAATGTTTTCCCCTTTTTTTATCTAATGTTACGAATGTTTTCTGAAACTTTTACAAGAATGTTACTTTTAAAAATAAGTTTATAGTATTAAATATTAATGTAGATTACAGAATATTTCAAACTATCCGCGAAATATATACTGCATCTATGCTATTGTTGTTTTTATTTGGAGAGAAATGCTCACGAGTAATAATGATTCTTGTGGTAGTTAAACAAACTTTGATTAAGGTTAATAATTTGTTCTCGTATACTTCCACTAGCAGCTTGTTCTTCTAACAACTACATACTCGCATTTTTTGAAACTGATTCTACATTTTCTAATCTAGCTGTACACATACACACACACATATATATATATATACATTTCTATAATATCTTGAGGCTATTCAGACTGACTAACAACTGATTGAAGTAATTCACGATCACAAAATTTTGTAATTTATTTAAACAATACATGTTAATAGAAAAACGGGAAACAAGTTAAAAACTAATATCGCAAAACGTTGTTAAATGCACCCGAAACGTTGCCGAATTCATTAGTAATGATATCGAAGAACATATCACAAAACTTTGTTAAATGCACCCGAAACGTTGCTGAATCCATTAGTAATGATATCGAAGAACATATCACAAAACGTTGTTAAATGCACCTGAAACGTTGCCGAATTCATTAGTAATGATATCGAAGAACATATCACAAAACGTTGTTAAATGCACCTGAAACGTTGCCGAATTCATTAGTGATGATATCGAAGAACATATCACAAAACGTTGTTAAATGCACCTGAAACGTTGCCGAATTCATTAGATGATATCGAAGAACATTTAGATGAAATGCAGACATCATAGATGCCGAATACATAGGGCACGTGCCCTCCCCACTTTTTCCAGTTACTGTGCATATGCTATTATTTTCAATCATGTTAGACTGACTTAGCTTTGACCCCCCACCCCCCACCCCCACCCCATACACATACCTTCCAACCTGACACCATTGTTTTATGTTAGGGGTTGATAATACTAAAAATACTGTAAAAACTGATTATCGTCGATTTTAAAAAACTATTAAAAACGGAAATTTCCGGCCACTTCTGGGCACCAGTTTAATGAATTTTTGTACTTGTTATGATTGGAGCTCTTCTCGTGTAAGTCAACTAATAGATACTGCATGCGGGCTTTGTAAGTAAGCTTGGTGAGACGAATTCAGTTCCAGATTTTGTCCTAGCAGGTGGTCATGTTAACCTGTTCTATACGATGTAAAGCTGTATTAGAAAAAACTTGAGTTAGAGAAATGCGAATATCTACTTGTTAGAAGAATACATTGTTAGTAAAAGTATACGATAAGAAATCAGTGTACTCATTGCTGATAGAATAGAGACAGTTGTTTCTGGGACAAAAAACAATTCTTTCTCTCCCCGAAACACGAAAAGAAACTTGAGTAAATATCTATTCACTCAAAAGATGACTTTACAATGTGAAGATAATCCGTGATGTTATAAACTGATAAGTTACGCTACAAGTAATTAATATTTTCATATCTATTCACTCAAAAGATGACTTTACAATGTGAAGATAATCCGTGATGTTAAAAACTGATAAGTTACGGTACAAGTAATTTATATTTTAGTATCTATTTACTCAAAAGATGACTTTACAATGTGAAGATAATCCGTAATGTTAAAAACTGATAAGTTACGCTACAAGTAATTTATATGTTTTTTTTTATGTTTAGCTAGTTAGTTTGTTGTTTTTTGTATTTAACCTCAAAGCTACACAATGGGCTATCTATGCTGTGCCCACCACGGGTATCGAAACCCGGTTTTATGCGTTAAAGTTGTCAGACATACCGCTGTACAGCTAGGGAGCTATATTTAGTAATTATCAATTTTTATTGACTAATGTTGCAGAAAATGCTAACGAAAGTAAAATTTTGATCATGTAAGAACGTGTTAACACAGTTCAAATTTTATGTTTAACTTTGATCATGTAAAAACGTGTTAACACAGTTCAAATTGTAAGTAGCATTTTGATCATGTGTTTGTTTAAAGTTAAGCACAAAGCTACACATTGAGCTATCTGTGCGCTGCTCACTACGGGTATCATAGCCCGGTTTCTAGCGTTGTAAGCACGCAGACAATTACACATGAATACAGTTCAAATTATATATAGAATTTTGATCACTTAAGAATGTGTTATCACAGTTCAAATTGTATGTAGAATTTTGAACAGAATATTAAAAAGGTATTACAATATGTAGGATTAATAAGGCATTACAATATGTAGGATTAATAAGGTATTACGATATGTAGGATTAATAAGGCATTACAATATGTAGGATTAATAGAAGCCATACGAGAAGGAGTTTCTAGAACAGATAAATCCGGTTTTGTATAACTGATATAAAATTGGCTTCATATTTACTAACAGCTATAAAATAATTAACTTTATAGAAGCTTCCTGGTGGTCCAGTGGCCCTTCTCCTTCCGATGGTCCAGTGTTAAACTTGAGGGCTTTTAGTTTTATACACAATTAAATAAACCTGATAACTCTTGAAGTAGTGTTATATTTGGATTACCTTTAATGATTACGATCCAGTTAGAACATACAGGGAAGACAACTTTCAACATTAATATTGGTGCTGACTACTGTATTTTTCACACTAATATTAACGTTTTGTAAAGATTGGAATGACTAAAGGTTTTTTCTCATTGATAGTAACTAAAGACTTGGTCAGATTGCCACTGACTAAGAATTCGTTAACAAAAATGCGGATTAATTATTATAATTTTTACATTCATGTTGACTAAGTGTCATTTCTAACGAACAACGACTAAGAACTTGCTCACAATGATATTGGCTAACACTTTGTCCAGATTGTACTGACCAAGAATTTATTTGCGTTGGCACTGTCTGAAGATTTATTTTATCAAGGACTTGTTGGCGTTGACAGTGTCTAGAGATTTATTCAGATTGATTTAGATCAAAACTTTGTTTGCGTTGACATTGTCCTCAGATGTATTCAGATTGATTTTGACCAAGGATTTGTTGGCGTTGACATTGTCCTTAGATTTATTCAGATTGATTTTGACCAAGGATTTGGTCACATTTATACTATCTAAAATTTATTATTATAGATAGAGAATAACGATTTTTTCCCAACTGTACAGACTAAGGATTTGTTCAGACTTTACTGACTACAAATTTGTTGGAATTACTGATTCTTACTGAAGATTTGTTTACAACGATAATGACTAAGAATTTGTAAGTATTGGTAAAGAATGAAGATTTATTGAAATTGATGTGGGTTCATCATTTGTTTGTATTAATATTTACTAATGAATTGTTTTCAATACTCTGATTTAAATGTTTTCTAACTGGTACTGACTAAGGACTTGTTTTAACTGATAATCATTAAGAATTCGTTCACAAAGGTATTAGTTAAAGGTTCCTTCAGGGTATAATGACAAAATGTTTAAACTGACGCCAGCGAAGGACTTGTTCAGATTATGTTCCTTCGGCGGCTCAGCGGTATGCTTGAGGGCTTATGGCGCTAAAATTCAGGGTTTATTCCCTGCGGTTGGCACAGAGCAAATAGCCGATTCTACTAACAACAAAAATACAGATTGAACTGTTTGTTTGTTTGTAATTAAGCACAAAGCTGCACATGGAATATCTGTGCTCTGCCCACCACGGGTATCTAAACCTGGATTTTAGCGTTGTAATTCCGCAGACATACCACTGTGCCACTGGGGGGCAGATTGAACTGAGTAACAAGTTATTGATGTTAACACTGACTAAAGAGTTGTTCAGATTAATACTGACCAACAATAAAGTCCGAATATCTTTATTAAGAATTGTTTTAACTAATACTGACACACATTTCAATACTTAAGTCAAATTATTTATTTGCTTGCAAACCTGAACCATGATATAGATTATGGTCTGTGCGGATATCATGGTCGTTAAAATGTATTAATGAATGCATTATTATATCGTACTTAAGTTATATTTTACTGTTAGTTTTTATTTTAAAACGTCGTTTCCAGAATTCAGACTTTTCTGTAAGTAATATTATACAACTAATATCACACTACACAAAACTAGTAAGCATTCTAGGATAGCTAATAAATATAATTTTGTCTAATTTTATTCATTTGCTTATTTTATTGTTTAGCACAAAGCTACAAAATAAACTATCTGTGCTGTGCCCACCACGGGTATCGAAATCCGGTTGTTAACGTTAAACACCTTCGAACTTAATGCTGATTAGGTTTTCATTTACGTTAATATTGACTAAATATTTGTTCACATTAATATTGACTAAATATTTGTTCACATTAGTATTGACTAAATATATGTTCACATTAATATTGACTTATAATTTATTTAAATTGATATTGATTAAAGTTTCGTTCACGTGGAACTGACTAGAATTATGTTTAAAGTGATTTTGACTAAATATTTGTTGAAGTTGATATTGACGAAGGGCTTCTTCATTGATACTGACCAGGATTATGTTTAGATTGATATCGACTAAGGGCTATTTCACATTGATATTTGCTAAGATTTTGCTTATTTAGATTGAAATTGAATAATGATTCGTTTACATTAATACTAAGGTTTTATTTATATTGATGCTAAGTAGGATTTTGTTTAGATTCCTATTGACTAAAGACTTGTTCACCTTGATACTGACTATGATTTGCTCACATAGATACTGACAGAACTACATTTAAATCGCATTAACTATGGATTTGTTCACATTGAAACTAATTAGGATTTGTTCTCATTCATATTGACTTTAATTATGTTCAGATTGGTATTAATTAATGGTTTGTTCACGTTCAAACTGACTAGGATTTTGTTTAGATTTGCACTGATTAAGGATTAGATGCTGATTAGGTTTTCGTTTGCATTAATATTAAGTAAATATTTGTTCACGTTGATATTGACTAGAATTATGTTTAGATCGTATTGACTAAGGATTTGTTCACATTAATAATGATTAAGATTTTTCACATAGATATTGACTAAGGATTTATTTCATTGATACTGATTAGGATTTCGTTTACAATGATTTTGACTAAGGATTTGTTCACATTGATAATGACTAGGATTATTTTCACGTTGACACTGAGTAGGATTTTGTTTAGACTTATATTGATTAACGATTTGTTCACATTGATACTGGCAAACATTTTGTTTAGAATGATATTGGCTAAGGATCTGTTCATTTTGATACTGACTAAGGCCTGTTTAGATTGGTACTGACTAGGATTTTGCTCAGATTTATAATGACCAAAGACTTAAGTAGGACTTTGTTTAGATTTATATTTACTTAGGATTTGTTCACATTGAAACTGATTAAGATTTTGGTTAGATTGTTATCGACTAAGAATATTTCGCTTTGTGCTGACTAGGATTTGTTCACATCGATACAGATTAGGACTTCTTCACATTGATCCTGATTAGAATCTTGTTTAGATCATATTGACTAAGAATTTATTCACATTAACACTGACTAGTATTTTGTTTAGAATGATATCTATTAAGGTTTTTCATATTGATACTAATTAGGGTTATGTTCACATTGATATCGACTAAGGACTTTTTCATATTGATTTTAACCAGGATTTTTTTGAGATAAAATTGTCCAAGGAATATTTGATTTTGCTACTCACTAGGATGTTATTTATGTTCATTCCGACTAAGATATATTTAGACTGTCGTGAATTAAAGGTTTGTTCACGTCAAAACTGACTATAATTTTGTTTCGACTGATTTTGATTAAATCTTTGTTTGTGTTAAGACTGACTATGTTTTTTTTTTTAATTATATTGACTAAGGATTTGTTTATGTTCATATTGGCTAGGATTATGTTTAGATTGATATTGACTAAGGATTTGTTCACTTTGATAATGACTAGCATTTTGTTTTCACGTTGACATTGATTAGTAGGATTTTGTTTAAATTGATATTGACTAAGGATTTGTTCACATTGACAATGACTAGCATTTTGTTTTCACGTTGACATTGATTAGTAGGATTTTGTTTAGATTGATATTGATTAAGGATTTGTTCACATTGATAATGACTAGCATTTTGTTTTCACGTTGGCATTGATTAGTAGGATTTTGTTTAGATTGATATTGACTAAGAATTTGTTCATATGGATACCGAATAATGATTTGATGAGATAATTATTATACGTTTATATTTAGATTGTAGTAACTGATAACTTGTTTAAGTAAATACTGGAAATATTTTTTTCAAATGGTACTGACTAAGAATTTGTCCACAGTGAAGTTGACTGAAGTCTTTTAAATTGACAATTTGAATTTTCTAGAATTACGGATTTTACTGACTATAATTTGTTGATCTTTACTATGACTGTGACGATATCTTCAGATTGATACAGACAAGGATTTGTTAAAACTAATAATAACTATAATTGTTTTTTGTCATAGTGATCGTTTTAATGATTTAGGTTGTTTCAGAGTTGAAATTTTGCTGATATTAATAAAGACTAAATATCTATTTAGATTGATATTGATTTAGATTTTTTTTCAGTCCATTACTGTTTGAGGATTATTTGCTTTGTTTTTTCACCTTATTTATTAGCTTCCTGATTCTCCTTCTACAAATATCAAAGGTTTCAATATATTGTCTGTTTCATCTATCGGATTTTGTAAATTCTTTTGAAATCGCTCCTCCGTGTTATTTCCTTATTATTTCCATGAAATACCGTAGTTAGTGTTTTTGTATTGGCGACTGAACATTCTCGTTAGTTTTAGACTTTTATACTTATGTTGTTTCTTTTTTGTTACATCACTACAGTGTGGTAGTTTCTCTATATGTATCATGTAATTACTTGAAGACTAATGAGCGATTCGTGTGACCAGATCTGTAACATAGCCGGGGTGAAGAAACTGTACTTTTCTTTACACCAGAATAACTGTTTCTAGCGTGTAGCGTCCAATGTTATCGACCTTACTGAGCTGGCGTAAACCTCCTCTGAACAAGTTGATATAATTTTTGTTACTTGGACTGAAGCTATGTTTTAAAATAATTATTATAGTTGATGAATTAAGGTTCAGTATTTGTTTTATTTTCTCGATCGCCAGGATGTCGTTTATTTTTACACCCTGTTTTATGGCAAACTGGCATTTTCTCTTTTTTGTTGATTTTTATTGTTCCTCTAAATTTCATGGGTGTATATTTGAAATCAAAGTAAGAAATAATTTCCAAATTTCGTATCATCGTTTGTTTTTACCTAGAAAACTATTCGACCGTAAATTCTAGGGTTAATGATCGTATTGTTCACGCTACATAAATATAAAGGCAACCTATACATATTGTTGCCAGATTTACGGTAGGATAACACAGCGTAGATGACCCATAAGAATTAAAAGAACAAACTATAAGAAATATGAATAAGTCATCCTAGATAACCAAAACTACAAAAAAGCTACACGTGAGCGCTTACGTTATAGTTTGATGACCAAAGTTGTAATAATCTTTACTTGTTCTTTCCTCGGGTCTGCAAGATGTTAATAGCGACTGTATATATATATTTCAGTTCTTATTTGTTTACTATTCCTTGTTGCCCTGACGACATATTTAGTGACGTTGGTGCTATATGCCTAAGGTCAGTAAAACGAACCAACTGTTTTAATCCTGAATTTGTGCTATTCGCAAGTAAAACTGGACTTAAGAAGTAAGTACTAAATATCTCAATAATGGAAGGATGAAAAAATTTTTTGTGGGAGATCAAAATTGGAATAGAAAGAAAACGATATCAAACACTTGTGTAAAACATTAAAACAAAATGTTTATTAAACACTGACTGTTGGGGCTTAAGTGTAATACTGGCCATCTTCTGTGTTTACTGGAGCTAGGAGAAAAGCAAGAGGTTTCTGTACTCCAAGAAAGCAGAGAATTACATCTTCCATGGAGAAGAGACACAAGGGTTGTGTCTATGCCATGATGTTAAGTGAGATCAAAGTATTTGTGTGACATATCACATTTAAAAGTCATTTATGTCGGTAATGATTCTAGACTATCTTTACTATCAGCTCATACTAATTTGTACAAACCCCTACACCACCTCTCAACTTCGGTATGAGTTCTATGGAATGATCACTGTGGCATGCAACGTTTAACCTGAGATGAGGAATAATGCAAGTATACAATTACTGGCGTTAAGTAACTGCAGAACATCAGCACAACAATTGTTGAAACAATTATCTGAATAAAGATACATTATTTTCTAGTTATAAAAGGGTGATAATCAAAAATGTTTCAACTGCTACACACACCTCTCTTCCTTATCTCATGGCCTTTCTATTCTCAAATCCTCAAAAGTAATGATATGATTTGAATAACATAATTGTAGTTTCCTTTAGTCATCGTCTTAGATAGCATACAAGATTCCATGACGTTTACAGAACATAATAAAGTAAACAAAATAGAGAATTGAATAAACATAATTGAATTTTGGACATAATGATATTAAACTGGATATAACTCAGAACTAAGTGAAATATAGAATAATTAATTTAAAATATGCTCAATACAAAACAGCATAAACTGAATACGAAAATTGAAACTTAGTATGCGTGGATAACACAAACTATAACTCAAAATAACTGCAGTTAAATAAAATTAATCAAAATAAGTCTGGCAGTATTATCATTTTTATTAAATGCAAAGCTGCAAAGTGACTATCTGCACTGTGCATACTACAAGGGTCAAGACCCAAAATAAGCATTATAAACCCTGAAGCTTAAAACTCAAAACAGGGTCACCCTTTGCACAAAAGCAACATGAAGCTGAAATTCGTTCCTGATATAAATGGTAGAACTAAATAAAATACAAATGTAAATAACTTAAGACGTTCAGTTACTAAAAATTAATCATAACATAATACAACCTTGAAATAACTTAAATTATATTAACTAAAATTTCACACCACAACCACCCACATACATACATACATGTGTACCAAATTAAAGAGTAATTCCATACCTCTAGAAGGATGAGAGAAATACGACGAGGACCTGAGAACATCTTTAGTTTGGCTGAGAGCTTACGCAAAGTCTTCAGCATTATGTAAACCTCTTTGAAGTAGTATATTATTATTATAGACCAGGTGTTCCTTCTTCATGTTAAGCCCTCAGCTCTTATTTACTTTCTTTTGGATGCACGCTCATTAGCTATTATATATTTTACTGCTACAATTGTTGTTGTACCAAATGACTTACCGTATTTTTCGGAATAAAAGACGCACCCTTATTTTGAAGACAAAGTTTTGGGAAAAAAAGCTAAAGTCGCATTTGAAAGATTTTTGTTGAACAAAAATTCAATTTGATACTTTAAAAGTTAGTATATATTGTTCTAAATACAAAAGAGCTCAAAACATC
>NW_013667343.1:106801-113007 GCF_000517525.1 Limulus polyphemus | reverse complement strand
ATTATTTAGGGAGCATTATAAATAGTTATGTTTTCAAAAGAAAAAAAAGCTACTATTGTTATAAATAACACATTCAAATTGAACTAAACTATGCATGCCTATTTAAATATATTTGCACATGGCTTGTGTATATCGTATATATACATATATATTATTCATACCTTCGGTACATAGGACACAAGGAGATTTTGACATCAAATTTTGGGGTAAAAAAGTGCGTCTTATACAGCGAAAAATACGGTATGTAAAAACATTTTTCAGCAACTTAAGTGTTTGTTGTGTCTCAGCTGGCCTGATGAGCCCTGTGTTGAAGGAAACGCGTCGTCGACAATGGATATGAAATACTATTATAGACCTCTAACAAACTGAATAAAGAATGTAATGTTAAAAATATAATAAGCCTAATACTACTGCCTTGTGATAAGTATAATTAATCATAATTACGCTGCGTAAGCTTAGAAAAGGCTTTTACACGTAAAAATTGTTAAGTTGAATACTGTATGAAAATATCCAAACTCTGGAAATGTGTTTCCTATAATAAAAGGTTGCTCGAGTATTCTACACCACATTGAGTGAAAAAAAATGATTCATTGGTAAAGAAATATTTTGCACTTGTATCAACTGAAATATTCGACTTTGTCTTTAGAAGGTGAAATCACAAATCCTGGTTCATTAAGAATGATAAAACAGTGTAAATATTCCTTTAAATCGTTTGATGTGTATAAACTTCTCAAAATCTGTGGGTATTACTTGACGTTTTATCTGAACAATGGAGTTATACATAAAGTTTATGTTAACATTTATTTTTTATTTTTAAACATTATTTTGTGTTGACTACATTAATGAAATTTTGTATTATTTCCATAAAGTTGCTAGGTCTATTGTTTCATCAGACATTAGACAAGAACATTTCGTAAGGAGAATGCAGAATCCATAAAGTTGCTAGGTCTATTGTTCCATCAGACATTGGATAAGAAAATTCCTAAGGAAAATGCAGAATTCATAAAGTTGCTAGGTCTATTGTTCCATCAGACATTGGACAAGACAATTCCTAAGGAAAATGCAGAATTCATAAAGTTGCTAGGTCTATTGTTCCATCAGACATTAGACAAGAACATTTCGTAAGGAGAATGCAGAATCCATAAAGTTGCTAGGTCTATTGTTCCATCAGACATTAAACAAGAACATTTCTACACAATACCTTTGGGTGAAGGAATCATAAGTAGGATGATTCGCACATGTTTGGGCACCATAATCACCAGATCTCACACCTGTGGATTGCTGGTTATGGAGCTATTTGAAAGCATTGGAATACCATGATCATCCCTAGACGGCTGTATATTTTAATAACAGCATGCAGCACCAAATTCTTCCTATGCACAATAGTCATTTACACACAGCTAGTTAGGTACTATATGTTGCCAAATCTGAAAACATATTTATTGAGAACGGTAATGGATATTATGAACACTTACTATACAGAGTTAAACTAGTCAAGCAAAATTTTAAAGACGGTTCGTTACACGCTGATTTCGAAAGAAAGTTATTTTAAATGTTGACATGGTCATTCTGACATGGCATCACATAAGCATAAGAATGCTCCAAATGGCTTCTGCATTCTCCTTAGGAATTGTCTTGTCCAATGTCTGATGGAACAATAGACCTAGCAACTTTATGATTCTGCATTCTCCTTAGGAATTGTCTTGTCCAATGTCTGATGGAACAATAGACCTAATAATTTGATTCACGCTGCATTATTTTAGCCGTGTCTAATGTCTGATGATACGTTTTAAATTTCTGCAACATCTTTTACAGGAATAGGTGGGCGTTCTGATAGTGGCGCATATCTGACAGTTCTGTAAGTTTACATACAAAGAGAATGACATTAACTCCGCAACTCTGAAAACACATTTCCCATGACATCGAATTTGTGCACATTTAATTCTACTAACACGTGTGTTATAGTTTGGGGGCTATAAGCAACGAAATGCCTGAAGCAACAAGACACTTTAAATTAAGCAAACATAGTTCACCACCATATCCCATTGCGGTCTATGCTAACCACTGTAATCTTTATAAATCATATACATATTTCAATATTAGTCAAATTCTTTATTTGGCTGGAAAATGTATGCTATTGTATATTTTGCATAATTAAAGTTACACACGTTTGTCCATATGTAATTAAAGTAATGTAGCTACTAAAATACACTCACATATAACTAAATATTGCTCAGTATTAGACATTAACATTTACATATTTGTTGTGCCATATCAATCATCATTTGTTGTAGTTCTAGTGCTCTAAGTGTAAATAAGACTTTTAGGTGCCAAACTGTAGTGTCAGTACAATGCTAATTCGAATATTATAATAAATATAAAGTGGTTGTTCTCACCATAATTCATTACACCAATCAGCTATAACATCTATTCATACTCATACAGTCTAATGAATGGAATTTCAGGGATCACAATAAACTTATTTTGACAGCACAGAATAGTAACTAGCCCAGTACTGGCATTTAGAGTTGGGAAAACTTACTACATTAAGTAAACGTAAACAATAAATCAAGCCGAGTTGTGCCACGATCAGGACGCCTACCTGTGTCTGTTGAAATTGCAGAAATTAAACAAGTACCATCAGACATTGGACTAGGCAAATGCCAAGAAGAATGTAGCATGTATCAAGTTGCCAGGTCTATTGTGTCATCTGTTAATTTTGGCAAGATTTAGAAGTTCACGTAAATGTCTAATGCTAATCCTCAGACCTACAACTTACATAAGTATGGGTTTGCACCATGGAACAACACAAAGTCACATCAGCTAACTCACGAAATTATTTATGAAGTTGTTACGAGCAAATATCCACCAAAGTTTACCAGACCTGAGTCCTGGTAAACTGAGGATTGTAAAGTCCTTTCAAGCTGTTGGTGTTTTCAAAATTACAAGGATTAATAGCAGTTAAAACCTACCGTTAATGTTCTAGAGAATGAACAATTATTACAAGACATCACACTAATGTCTTGCTATCCAATATTGCTCGATAGTTTTTGAAGTAAGAGCCACAAGCCCACAACTCCTTTCCAGTTGTTTATTTATCATTCAACCGACTTTACTAACTGCTTCATACAATGTACCTTAAACCATCACTCGATAGTTTGTAAGGCAAAGAAGGTCACTTACATCAATCGTTCGTTTGTCAGTAAACCAAATAGAAGTAAAGTTTACCAGAATGGAGTTGGTACTGACTATCTGAACCCCCCCCCCATTAAAAGCATGTATCATTAAAGACACATACCACGTGATGCTAAGCCCATTATTATCTAAACCAGCTACCATATATCTGTGGCAAGGTGATAGCCGCATTAGTCCAAGCTTGTAGCCAAACAAAACAAAGACTTCGTTACTTTAAACTAAATGGATCAGCTGCAGCAATAACTTAGCATTGTCAGCTCGAACAGGAACTGGATCAACCGGTTCTGTCTAACAAATTAATATATATATAACCACACATCCAGTGATCTACAGGCGAAGTAAACACTTCTTCCACTAAGCACTAGGCACCCTCTTGGTAGTCAATTCTGCTGCAAAGGTGGTACTACCATGACAACAGGATCTAGTAAGCCCTGTTGTCTTACAGGAAATTATAGTTTTGTGCATCAACCTCAACCACTGAATACAGTGTTAGAGTGTTATTAGTGTGTTTTATTGTTCTGAAAGACCCAAGGTCTTACTATATCACGGTGAGATGCTAGCTGATGTTGTGGATCTTTCTAGTGGAGTTTCTCACTATATGTGTCTCACCTACAGTTCCTGGCCAGATGTATCTGACCAGTGCTTGATATCGTGGAGTCTCATAGAGACCATCCCATTTGGCCTTAGGATGACTGATAATTGTCTCCATAATTTGTCCTTCCAACCCTTTACTTCTGCATATGATAGGTAATCAGTAGAGCTTGAGTTACTGCAGCATCAGTAGTTTACTTTAGCTTATCTTGAACCCCCTAGTCCAGAGAATGGACAAAAACACTCGCATAGTTCTAGCCATGCCTGGCAAAAACCCTTGGTCTTGGGGAAGTACTTTGACAGACTCTCGGATCGTGTCTCTGCCTCAACTGATTCTTCCTCTTTTCCTTTATCATGTATTACAAAATTTACAGACAAAAAATAAAGTCGAGTTAAACAAAGAAGCACATTCAGAATAAACGTTATCAAAAACGTCTATGGCCCAAGCACTAAAACAGTACATTAATGACTTAGTATGTGGTATTTACTGGCCAGTAGGTAAATATAAGTAGTGCAATAACACGAACTTGAATGTGTTTGTTTGTGAGAGAGTAAAATGATCACGAATGTAAAAGAACAGACTCAAATACTTGTATAAAACAAGAAACTGTTTTTCTTTTACACTGACAAAACATGTTGGGCCTTACCATAATACTGGCCAGCTTGAGCTCTAATCTAACTTCGCTCTTTGCCGAAACGAAGGATAAGGCAAAAGTCTATGCAGTCTAAAAATACTGAGAGAATTGTATCTCTTATAAAGACAGAAGGAGTGTGAGTATACCATAGTTTTAAGTCAAACTGAAATCCTTGTATGATGCCTTACACACCTAGATTATATACCTCACTGATCATTCCCATCCTGCATCAAGAGAATATCTGCTATGTTCTTCCATTTGGGTATGATGCATACCCCAGGGGAGTGACAAAACAGAAATAGGGCCAAGCAAGTACAAGCTCTATGAAGTGGCTAACGTGGCATATAACTTTAGCCTAAGATGGGAAGAATTGCAAGCTTCAAATATTGAATTCCTGGTCACAGTAATTACAGAAAAAATTACAAAAAATTGAAAAAATTACCAGTATATGCCTGAATAAGTATATTATTTTCTATCTTTAAGTGTTAAAATCTAATGGCTTTCAGTTGTTACAAGAGTATTTCTTTTTTTTTCTGTCTTTGTCTAAACTTGACCATATGTACAACGATATGGTTCCTTTATAGCAAACAATCGAATGTTAAGTAGTTGACGATTCTTACCATGTATATAACATGACCTACGTTTAACAATAATGCATTCATTTAAACCTCTTGCATAAATAATTTATTTTATTACAAACAGCTTGATATTAGTACATCCAATATTACCTGCTTGTCTACGTTATAATCATTAACCAGATGCTCGTTTACCTGTAATATTGAAGGTTTATTTAATTACAGTAATATGTTCTTAATCTTTCAAATGATAGCAATGTATGATGGTTATGTGATAGGGGTTGACCACGTGCAAACATCACCGCGTGAAAACAAGAGGCATCAGGTTGTACAGACGCTCAAGCTACTGATATTGTAATTGTTGTCTGAAAATCTGAAAAGTGCTAGAATACAGACTCGATTATAAAGTGTTTCTATAATCATGAAAAAGATCTGATTTGCACTTGGTCTTCAGAACCAGTCTGATTATTGTACGTTAATCTGATCAGCATGAACTATGAGTTGCTTATAGTTACATTAAGCTTCTTACTATGTACGTTTGTAACACAACTTATGACGTCACATTTTGAATGTCCTAGTCTTTCTATGTTGCCCATATTTTTATAGAATACGGTGAACAATGGTTTAGTTATCGCATACATTACAAAATTGGTTACTGTGTTCTCTTATTTATTATCTTTACAATTGCTTTATCCCATGCTTACGAATATTTCGGTTTAGGACAAAAACCAGATATATATTCTTCATAAAGACATTCAGTGAACACGGAGCACATCATATTTTTATCTCATTGTGGTTATGCTAGTCACAGCAGTCGTTATAAATCAAACACACATTTCAATATTTATGTCAAATTATTTATTTGCTTGTAAACCTGAGCTATTATATAGAATATTATAGAATTAATTCCACACTACCCAAAACTAGTAAGTATTCTAGGATAGCTAATAAATATACTTTTGTTTGCTCGTTTCTTTTATTGTTAAGCACAAACTAAACAACAACCAATCTGTGCTGTGCCCACCACGGGTATCGAAACCCGGTTTTTAGCGTTAGAAGCCTTCAGACTTACCACTGCCTTCTCTCTCTCAAATTGCCCATTTTTAGCGAATTATCTTCAAAAATGGATGAGATGTTCCAAACAGAGTATTGTGAATACCTCGTGGGCATGTGCTACCCGAAATTACTTTTGTTTGTTTGTTTGTTTTTG
>NW_013667343.1:105011-106247 GCF_000517525.1 Limulus polyphemus | reverse complement strand
CAACGAATAGTGGGATTGACCGTCACATTATAACGCCCCCACGGCTGAAAGGGCGAGCATGTTTGATGTGATTACTTTTGTATAATCTAGGCACGTGCCATATAGAATAATCTCGTTTGTAAAGTTATGGTGGTAGGAAACGTTTCGTAATAACTAGATGCTTGAAGAGTAACAGCCGTGAAATAAATCTTGCTTAAGCTTTTTTAGTTTTATTAGGAACTTCAATAACAGAATTCGATTTTGTGTGTGTGTGTGTGTGTGGTTGTTCCAAGAAAGACGGATGCTTCCTGAACTTTCTTGTACCAAGAACTCAATAAAGTTTTTACACAGATTCAAAATATTCAGCGTCCCCTATGTTGACAACACTTCCGTTGTAGGAAGAAATTGATTAAAAGATCCTGAAATCCAAATAAAACTGGAGGTTTAAACCCACGTCAAGAGGATTACAACCGTTAGCTGTACACGTGTTCAGGACTATTTATGTGTTTTGTCTCCAGAACCAGGAACACCAGTTTGGGTTTCATGTAAGTTACTCTGGTTATCGTGATATATATAGACATAACTTTTATCTACAAATAATAAAACCCACCAAATGTCTACATAAGTTCAGTTCTAATAACTTCATTACGCGTGAAGATAACTTTAGTTTGCACTTTTAAACTCTCACTATATATATATATATATATGTATATATGGCGAATTTGTTTGTTCCTCATAAATAGTTTTGTAGCACATTTAAAATAAAATAAAAAAAATAGTCAGAAAAAACATCTTTACATTTTTTCTTAACATTTCGACTTAGAAATTATGGTTTGTTTGTAGTTAAGCACAAAGCTACACAATGGGCTATCTGTGCTCTGCCCACCACGGGTATTGAAGCCCGGATTCTAGCGTTGTAAGTCCGCAGACATACCTCTGGGCTAGAAATTATGGTCACTTTCATTTCTAAATATTATTATCCATGACGTGGCATGTGGCTGTGACACTATCATGAAAAACTTACAAATGTTTGATTTAGTGTCATTTCGGAACTATATTTAAGTTCGGTTATATAAAGGAAAATGTTTGATCTAGTGTCATTTCGGAACTATATTTGAGTTCGGTTATATAAAGGAAAATGTTTGATCTAGTGTCATTTCGGAACTATATTTGAGTTCGGTTATATAAAGGAAAATGTTTGATCTAGTGTCATTTCGGAACTATATTTGAGTTCGGTTATATAAAGGAAAATGTTTG
>NW_013667343.1:89694-104206 GCF_000517525.1 Limulus polyphemus | reverse complement strand
AGTATGATATGTTCGATTTGAGTATGGTGTGACCTTTTATTTGATTATGGTGCGACCTATTATTCTTTTCTTTGATTAAAACGTCTCTAAATGGTTGTTGTTTATGTTCGGCGTTTCATTTTGATTGTTATTTTTACCTGATAGCTTTTTTTAAACTATTAATTATTCCTTTAAGGCTTGTTGTTAAGCACAAAGCTGCACGATTGACTGATTACCTGTGCTATGTCCACTACGGAGATTGAAACTCAAATTTTAGCGTTATAAAACTCTTAAAGACACTGATGAGCCACCACGAAGGATGCCTATTCCATTAAAAAAATAACAAACAGGAATTGTATAAGATTACGTTTCAAGTTGTTAGATCCACGTGATAAACAGGATTAAATCAGTGTTTCGTGATTTTCAGATATAATGATCCAGTTGATTAACTGATGACCGTTACTATTCAGTCACTAACCTGGCCGACTGTTTGGGAAAAAAGACTGAATGTTGAAGAATAAGTTTCAGGTTTAAACCTGTCAAAGCGTTGACTGTGAGTTAAAAGCTCACATTTACCACGTGTGTGTGTTTTTATAGTAAAGCCACATCGGACTATCTGTTGTGCTTACGGAAGGGAATCGAACTCCTGATTTTAGTGTTGTAAATCCGTAGACTTTCCGCTGTTCCACCGGGGGACCTAATATTACATATTTGTTGGTCTAGCACGATAAAAATGGTCTGAAAAACTAAGGATAGTCATTATTTTCATGTTACAGTACTAATTTAATGCTTTAACACTATTTCATTTTCTGAATGTTTCTATGGTTTTTTGCCCATTTTCTGAACGTTCCTATGGTTCTTTGCTAATTTTCTAAATGCTTCCATGGTTCTTTGCCCATTTTCTAAATTGTCCCATAGTTCTTTGCACGTTCAATGAATGTTCCCATGGTTCTTTGCTCATTTTCTGAATGTATCCATGGTTCTCTGCTCGTACCAAGTTTGTGTCATAAATTGGGTCACCAAGTATGAACTGGGCCACAATGACTTTCACATGGGTTATCAACAAATCAGAGAGAGAGGGGAAATTTAAATATGTCAAAGCTGTATCTTTTAGCATATGGTCACGAAGTATTATTTCGGTTCCATCTATCAGGTGCCCAAATGAAACATTATGCTATTCGCACAAAACTATCTATCTGTCTACAGACTGCAAGTATGTGTACTTATCAACAGAAACAGGAAAACTACCTGTCTGTCTATAGACTGCAAATATGTGTATTTATCAACAGAAACAGAAAAACTATCTGTCTGTCTATATACTGCAAGTATGTGTACTTATCAACAGAAACAGAAAAACTATCTCTCTGTCTATATACTGCAAGTATGTGTATTTATCAACAGAAACAGAAAACTATCTTCCTACATCTAATTCTATGAGTAGCGTGGAAAGATAGGCCTCTGGGAACCGTACTGTAAAGCTTTTATCCGTCTGAGACATGATTAACACGTTAATATACATGTATTTTTCTCTAATATCAAGGCCTAAAACGTAATTAACAGCAACAATCTCAACTGAAGATTCAATACATTCTAATCAGTTATGTTTTAGTTTTCTGGTGTTGTGATTTACATCGTGTGGTATTTCTTTGTTTGTACTTAAGCACAAAGCTACACAATGGAATATCTGTGCTCTGCCCACCACGGGTATCGAAACCCGGATTCTAACGTTGTAAGTCCGCAGACAGACAAACATATAAGAGTCAATTATGAATATGCTTATAAAAATATGAGTGTGAGAACATTTGATATACTTCTTAATTGAAGCTGAAACTATATTTTTATAGTTTATCTTGGAGATATAAATGATTGTGGTCTCGTTTTCTTTTATTTCAACGCATAACGAACGTTCATATTTTAAGAAGACTGTGGCACATAAAAATACGCTGCACTTACTGCCTGATTTTCGTTGTTGTTTTGAAATTCGAACAGAGTATTTTGTTTTAAAAGAAACGATACATTATATATTGTGTCACAAATCTCAACAAGTTTTAAAATGTTCAACAGACATCTACGTGGCGGATGGGTTTTCAACAATCCCAGTAACCCGAAATTCATATAATAGTGGCAATATTATTCTCAATAAAATAACAATTACTAGCTGAAAAATCACTGACTAATCTCGACTCTACAACAGGTACGTCTTGTTTCCTTCCCCAGGGAACTTTGTGACACGTGGTTTCTCTAAGAATGTATTCAGACGATGGCGATACGCTCTGTGCACTAGAGTAGGTAGGACTTCCTTGGCAATTTCCCGCGCCAGCAAGAAAATTATTTGATTGCATCCAAAGGGCCTTTGTTATTTACGATAATTACAGTGACAATCTAAACAGACAGCCTGGCGAAATCAGAGCTTTTTCTCAGTCACGCCAGGGAATCTGTAAAAATTCCTTTAGTACAGAAAGCCAATTCTGTGTACCAAAGTTAATACTTGTTCACACTAACACTTGGTTCTATACAACTACCGCTGCTTCAAAATTACTAAAAGTTCTATACGACTACAGTTGTTTCAATACTGTGCAGAAAGTTAGTTCCATACAACTACTACTGTTCAAAATTATTCTTATAGTTTGTTCTATATAACTGCCGCTGTTTGAAAAATGTACTAAAACTTAATTCTATACAACTAATGCTGTTTCAAAATTCAACTAAAACTTTGTTCTATATGAATTCAGCTATTGCTTACTCGCATTAACATTTATTCTTGTAGTTATGGCTATTCTTTAGTCAAACAAAAAGCTGTTTCTGTACAGCTACAGTTACTTCTTAGTCAGACCGGTGCTTGTGTACAGCTACAGTTACTTCTTAGTTAGACCAGTGTTTGTGTACAGCTACAGTTACTTCTTAGTCAGACCAGTGTTTCTGTATAGCTACAGTTACTTCTTAGTCAGACCAGTGTTTGTGTACAGCTACAGTTACTTCTTAGTCAGACCGGTGCTTTTGTACAGCTACAGTTACTTCTTAGTCAGACCAGTGTTTGTGTACAGCTACAGTTACTTCTTAGTCAGACCAATGTTTGTGTGCAGCTACAGTTACTTCTTAGTCAGACCAGTGTTTGTGTACAGCTACAGTTACTTCTTAGTCAGACCAGTGTTTGTGTACAGCTACAGCTACTTCATAGTCAGACCAGTGTTTCTGTACAGCTACAGTTACTTCTTAGTCAGACCAGTGTTTCTGTACAGCTACAGTTACTTCTTAGTCAGACCGGTGCTTTTGTACAGCTACAGTTACTTCTTAGTCAGACCGGTGCTTTTGTACAGCTACAGTTACTTCTTAGTCAGACCAGTGTTTGTGTACAGCTACAGTTACTTCTTAGTTAGACCAGTGTTTGTGTACAGCTACAGTTACTTCTTAGTCAGACCAGTGTTTGTGTACAGCTACAGTTACTTCTTAGTCAGACCAATGTTTGTGTACAGCTACAGTTACTTTTTAGTCAGACTGGTGTTTGTGTACAGCTACATTTACTTCTTAGTCAGACCGGTGCTTGTGTACAGCTACATTAATTCTTAGTCAGACCAGTGTTTGTGTACAGCTACAGTTACTTCTTAGTCAGACCAGTGTTTGTGTACAGCTACAATTACTTCTTAGTCAGACCGGTGCTTGTGTACAGCTACAGTTACTTCTTAGTTAGACCAGTGTTTGTGTACAGCTACAGTTACTTCTTGAAATCACTCGACGCCACTGCCGAAAGCACCTCTACTGACCTCAGTAAAGTTACACTGTGTAGCGAGGGATATCCAAGTCAGCACTCTTGTCGACAGATGGTGCTCTGAAAGAGAGAAACATATTTGTATGCTTTAATTGTGGAATATTTATACACTGGAAGCGAAACTGTCTACATTATATTGTGTTAGATAAAGAAAATCACGTTTCCAGTCAGCAGCAGAAACGTCAATGATAAGTAATAGCTGCAGCAACTCCAACCAGTTTTAAATAATGAAGATTAGGTTTGTTCTGGTTTAAAGTCCTCCGGTGAGACGGTGGTTAGTCTTCGGATTTACAATACTAAAATCCGGGGTTCGATTCCCAGTGGACACGTCAGATAGTCCAATGTGGCTTTACTCTAAAACAAACAACAACAAGAAACAACTAGTTTAAAATAATGAAGATTAGATTTGTTCTGGTTTAAAGTCCTCCGGTGAGACGGTGATTAGTCTTCGGATTTACAACACTAAAATCCGGGGTTCGATTCCCAGTGGACACGTCAGATAGTCCAATGTGGCTTTACTCTAAAACAAACAACAACAAGAAACAACTAGTTTGAAATAGTGGAGATTGAGTTTATTCTAGTTTGATGTCCCCTGTGGTACAGTGATAAATCTTCTGATTTACAAAGCTAGAATTCGGGGTTTGGTTTCCTGCAGTGGGCATATTAGATAGTCAACAGTACCCACTACCAACTCTTTGGATACTATTTTGCTATCGAAAATTAGGATTGACCTCACATTATAATGTGCTCACAATTGACGGGATTCGACCCCCTTGTGATCTATCAGAGGCCAAAATTATTAACTGTTCTCAACCCTGACTTTCGCGATGTGTAGCCATTATGGTGAATATTATTAGAGTTCGAGTGAAATGCCCAGTACCAATTATTTTTGATGTTACACAATAACTGAAAATCTGATATGATTTCACTCTTTTTGTTTGTTTGTTTTGAATTTCGCGCAAAGCTACACGAGGGCTATCTGCGCTATCCGTCCCTAATTTAGCAGTGTAAGACTAGAGGGAAGGCAGCTAGTCATCACCACCCACCGCCAACTCTTGGAATACTCTTTTAGCAACGAATAGTGGGATTGATCGTTACATTATAACGCCTCCACGGCTAAAAGAGCGAGCATGTTTGGTGTGACGGGGATTCGAACCCACGACCCTCAGATTGCGAGTCGAGCGCCCTAACCACCTGGCCATGCCGGGCCCACTCTTTTTGTTTTCTTGGCATAGTATTTGTTACTTTATATTATGTTTAAACAGTATTTGTTTGTTTGTTTGTTTTCAAGCACAAAGCTACACAATGGGCTTCCTGTGCTCTGCTCATCACGGGTATCGAAACCCAAATAGTAGCGTCGTAAACCCGTATATTTACCGCTGAGCCATCGAGGGGCATTTAAACAGTGAAAAGCATTTAATGTGTATTGTATTTAAGTATCCTTCAGTCTTTTTTTTTTGTAGTGCATTAAGACATTGAATACTTCTTCATTTAGGAAGTGGACAGTTTTTACTTCCTTGATACTGTTTATATTAAATTCAAGCGTCATTTTTCTGGAATGGTCATAGCTTTGTGAATTTATTTAACTGTGGTTAAAGCCACAGGTTACTCTTTTATTTCAGTCAAAATAATACATGATGTACCTATGCCTTCACTGACACTCATAAGAATATCTTTTATTTTTTTCATGCTAAATACTCTCAAACATATATTTCCTGTAAAAGTTGCAATTGAACGTGCATTATTAGTGTGGGCTGCATTTTAGTGGGGTGAAATAGAAATAAACCATTTATGATATCACTTGATATCATTTCAGTTGCACTTAACTTATAGTTAGTGTTGTAATGTTAGCTTTAAACTAATACCCCCCCCCCATTCCCCCAAGGTAAGCGGGTGACAAGTACTTACAAAACCAGTTTTCAGTAACTTACATATGAATATTTTATAAGCAGTATCACCTCCTTCCCCATTGTGAACAGAGCTCTCTCACATCAACCAGGCGATAATGGAAGAATTTACACGAATGTGAGCAGAAAGCCATGCTAGTTTGGGAATAAAAGAAATGTGTTGGTCTCATAAAAAGCCCGAATTCATCTGGCATCTGAGCAGATGTTAGGAAGCCATTCCTGTCAGTGTTGGGGTGTGTGCATATAACACTACTGTGAAGCGGAACACATACTCTGTTTTACTATTTATGTTAGGTACCGGAATCCTTTCTTGAAAGATCCGATTGTTATCGATAGATTAATTGTCATTAAGACATTTAATCAACTGTTTCTAAATTAATTCTATTCTATCAGAAGTCGAAATGGCCAAATATGTTGTTACGTTCTTGGTCATTCTGACCATTATGATTTCAACCCGAACTATTGCCTGATTATTTGCTACCTTGATAAAGAATCATCCTCTGTGTGAATTAGAGTTGACCTTCCAGCTGAAGCCATGACCTCTCTCTGTCAACCCTGCAGTGTCTACAATGTCCACGTGTTGAAGGTTTTTGTTTTCCAGATGTCACGCAAGGTGTGTATAGCCAACCATCCCTAATTTTTAACTGAGAGACTAGTCGGATGTCATTTAGCCAATAGCACCCACCATTAACTTCGGGGTACTCTCATTTGACCGAATAGTTGAATTTGACTTTTTCTCTCACAGTACACATAAGGTTCCATAGCAGGGAAGCTCAACCCCCATCAGATGAGGCAGTAACAACACAGTTTATGGTAGCCCCATGATCCCTTAATAAAGATCTTGTCGAGCTGAAATCTGCAAATGAAAAGGATTATCCAGCAATAAAAATTATCAGAAGCTAAGGAAAATTTGATCAAACAGGATTGTTTGCTGACTAAATTTGGTCATTTGAATAGAACACTTTTATGTAAATTAATGCCCATTGCATGGACTTTCAAGATATTGCTCGATATGCT
The DNA here is from genome assembly GCF_000517525.1 of Limulus polyphemus. Taxonomy (NCBI): domain Eukaryota; kingdom Metazoa; phylum Arthropoda; class Merostomata; order Xiphosura; family Limulidae; genus Limulus; species Limulus polyphemus. Next base: position 97,537 of record NW_013667343.1, on the reverse strand, counting down.
GTCGGGAGTCGAGTAACCAGCAGTCATTTTACATGTACAGCATGGTCTCCAGAACTTTCTGTCGTAGAGTTTTCAGTAGAAAGTCATCTCAAGTCACAGCAGTATCGTGACAAGCCCACTCATTCCCTTAAAAGACCAAAAATATAGCTACTCGAATATTATCGGTCAGCTTTTGCATCACATTCTCTCTCGACTATCGGCAGTAATGGATATAAATAGTGATCACATCGAATATTATGCAAATTTCACGTTAGCGCTCCCTGTTGACAATTAATTTTAGAACTTGAATTTCTTTCTTATGGTTTCATTAGTTTATCTATGAAATATTTTAGCTCTTTAATGGTGAAACAAAATAGTAGGTTTGTAGCCCAAATGAAAAAATTATGAAAAAACTATTGTTATCTTTCTTGTTTTCATAGTTTGCTCATGATGCCTAAAATATGGATTTTTAATATTTTTCTCCAAAATGAAAATTGTCAAATGTTTTGCTTTATCCTAATCATTTATACATCTCTAAAACAGGTCTGTTAAATTTTATTTACCAGCCTTATCTACTTTTGATTCTAAAGCCATGTGAAGTTTCGAGAAAATTTCAATTTTCAGAACCCCCAATCTTTGTCCAGCAATAAATAAAAAATGGTAACAATATTCGTTTTCTTTACGGTATGAATGAGAAGAGGGAAGTTTAATATGCACACTTTTCAAAGTCTGGTTGTCGAAAAATGTGTTTTACAATGGCTTGTATTTTCCCATTATTGGCTACCAAGAAAAGCAACTCGAAAAAATAACCAGTATACACCAAGTGCAGTAGCGAACGCTGGACTGAAGCTTGCATCGCTAGCACCTAATAACCACGGCCAGCGGATCCTTACTTTATCTCTCTGATATTTTACGATATATATTAATCCTAGTACTATCGGCATGAAGCAACTATTTCATGTATGTCTACTTAGCTGAGGTATTTTGTTAGTTGAACTTGCGCAAAGCTCCTCCAGGGCTATCTGGGCTAGCCGTCCTTAATAAAGAATATATATACTACAGGTAAGGCAGCTAGTCAACATCACTCACCACCAATTTTTCGCCTACTCTTTACCAACGAATAGTGGGATTGACTGATACATTTTAAATGACACACAGCTGAAAAGGCAAGAATATTTGGTGAAGGGAATTGAACCCGTAACCCACAGATTGTGAGTCGAGCTTCCTGAGGCAGTTATCTTCTTTAATTGAAAATAAATAGCCATTATTGAAAGCATGTCAGATAAGCGGTGAACGAGAAAGAACACCAATTAATAAAAATACCTTCTCCCCTTCATCCGGTCATTCTCGTTCCCAGAGCCCCCCTCCCCAATGTTTCATCGGTAAGTCTGATAAATGATAATGCTAAAACCGGGTTACGATACCCGTGGTCATCACAGCACAGATAGCCCATTGCGTGGCTTTATGCTTCACTACAAACAAACAAACGTACCCACAGTTCATTTTTCATAGCTCCGCTCAGAACGAGAGCGTCACCTGGTGTCACTGGTGCTTCCGGCTCTTTCTTACACGTTGTCACCCTTATAGGTGACACATTTTCAAGTCCCGTGTAATCTACTTGATAATATATGTAATATTAATAATATCCTGATCTGTATGTTACTTCCCTGCATGCGTTACTTTTCCTTAAAGTTAAACAATACTGATTATCTTGAATTGATGTAACGTATAAAAATACGTGAAATCCATCCAAAGATTCTTGACCGAGAAAAAAGGTCAAAACAATACCTAAAATTCTGCTTTTATTTATTAATAGCTGTAAAAACAGCAAAATAAAGCAAGTTGGCATTACTCACATTGAATTGTTTTATTGCATGGATTAGTTTCGAGTTTTGCACGCTAAAATGACCTAACTAGCTTTATAGTAATATTATACACATCATAAATTAAACCTTCCTATAAAATAAGCTCTAGAATAAACACGCAAGTTTTTATTGCTCAGTATTTCGTTTTTATTGTCTTACTTTGTTTGTTTGTTTGTAATTACGCACAAAGCTACACAATGGGCTATCTGTGCTCTGCCCACCACGGGTATCGAAACTCGGATTTTAGCGTTGTAAGTCCGCAGATTCTTGCCCTACAGCTAGGAAGTTCCAGTAAAATGTTATTTGTTGTGTAGTTCCATGCAGATCTTATTCTTGATCAGAATTCAGCTGATGTTTGTGAGGTTTGCTGGTGGGGATTCCTCCTGTAACCAGAGCCTTCATGCAAATGAGGACGTTGTTTCTGATAGGTTTCGGGTGTAGTTTCATACCTTCGGAGCATGTTGCTGTCCTAAACACTCTGCTGAGCGCATTTTTCACCTAGAGAACACTGAAAGCTCATTCTTTCCAAATGTACTTTTTTATCTTGTTATAAAAAATCTCACGATACAAATATCCTTCTTTAGCAGAGACTGTGAAAAATATTTCAGCCACAAATTTTTCCGTCGCGACATGGTATGTCTAATAGTCAGGAATTGAACGAAATACTTCAGTATACATGTCGAACATAACACCGCGGGTCGTATCTCCAAGCGTTAGCTTTAACTATGACATTTCTAGTTCCTTAAAATTTAATTGCGTCTCATTTAGAACCATTTTAAACCTTAATATCTCATAAGTGTTGTTTTCTTTATATTGTCCTTAAGAACTTCTGAATAAAAGGAAAGCAAAAAAGAGCGTACGATAATATGTCAACCACCCTATATATCATAGCCATATCCGACTAGGCCTTTTGTCCAGGATTCTTCAGACCGTCTCGGATACGACAGGCGCAGTCATGGTTGAGATTATTTATATTTGCAAACAGTAGGAACGAGATTAAGTTGATGAAATGTATTTTTTTTTTAAATCTCTTATCAATTTTATTTATATCACAACACATTATAATTAGGGTATGGACTCCTTAAACATTATTTCATTTTTTTATCTTAACACTTTTTGTTATTAACTGGCTAACTTCGCCGTTTGTCATGCGGAAAACTTAGGAGCATCGGTGATGAGGTAGGTGGCTCATATCCGAACGCAGACTCCCTACGTCACACTCTAGGGGCATAAGCGCACACACTTTCAGACTTTTGACAAATAATGCTTTAGATTATGATTTTTCTTGAATTAACCTACTCATTATTCAGAAACAACCACAGCGTCAACGGGGACAGACTACATTGATAATTACTTTCACTCTGAAATTCGTAGTAATAAAAAAAAAGAGTGTATAATAATACTCTGCTATATCCAATACCGACGAGACATTTCGCCTAACACCAGAGTTCTTCGTTTATTTGTTAGTGTTAATCGTGTCGTTGTTAACGCTGTTGTAGTTAGTTCGTAGTTAATCATTTTAGTTGCTTCGTTGTTAAGGTACACAAATTAAAGGTATAAAAGTACTAGGATTGGTTGACGCTGCTGAAAGTGTGGAGCTTGTTTAGCAGCATATCACAGCTCATACTTTGGAACTTCCGATACACAGCCCAGCATGCTAATCACTAACCTTCGCCCAGCTCCAGGTAATAAAGAAAGCAGCTACTAAAGCGTGAAACAGAAAACGTCCAGTTTTCATCCATACGCCATGTATTATTGCAGAATTAAAATAAAGCGTTTCATAAAATCTCCATTATTGAGAGTATTATTATCGTTCAATTGAAATGGTTATCTTGAAAAAGAAAGGTACAAAATCAGATATTATTATTTGCTTCGCACGTGTTATCAACTATTTTTATATAACACAAGAACCGAAAATCTGACATCATTTCACTCTTTTGTCTTTGCTCAAAGAAAGTTGCTTTAAATTATCTTTTTAAGCAGTACCTATCGCACGTGTTATCAACTACTTTTATATAACACACGAATTGAGAATCTGCATCATTTCACTCTTTTAAACAGTACCTATCGCACGTTATCAACTACTTTTATATAACACAAGAACCGAGAATCTGCATCATTCACTCTTTTATCCTTTTCACTCTTTTAAACAGTACCTATCGCACGTTATCAACTACTTTTATATAACACAAGAACCGAGAATCTGCATCATTTCACTCTTTTATCCTTTTCACTCTTTTAAACAGTACCTATCGCACGTTATTAACTATTTTTGTATAACACAAGAACCGAGAATCTGACATCATTTCACTCTTAGCTTTATGTTCGCTATTTCTTTTTCTCTTGCACGCTGCATGTTGTCATCGCGTGTACCTTTCTCTTCAGCCCAGCATGGCTAGGTGGTTAGGGCGCTCGACTCGCAATCTCTGGGTCGCGGGTTCGAATTCCCGTCACACCAAACATGTTCGCCCTTTCAGCCGTGGGGGCGTTATAATGTGACGGTCAATCCCATTATTCATTAGTAAAGGAGTATCCCAAGATGATTGTGTTTTGACACTTTTCACCAATACATCTAGAAAAGGAATGTACAAGGTAATTTAAAAACATCAGCTTACAGGAAACCTTTCTCTGTTCTTATGCCCCCACACTAGGAATCGTGTCATACTAGGCCACAAAAATGTCTGCGTTTTATAGTTATGTTAACAGAGCTTTGAAGATATGTATTAACCAAAAGGATTTAAAAAACGAATTGTTATTAATAAAATATATAGCAGTCGAAAGAGGTTTTAACCCGAATATCATAGATAGGGCAGTTAAGAAATTCATTAATGCTATAATAATTGATCAAGTTAGTACTTTAAAACCTAGTTATGAAAAAAATTAGAAAGGAAGGCTTAATCTTACCATATGTTCCAGGTTTAACTACTAGTTTATTTAAAGTGTTTAAAAAACAACAGATATTCTACCCTATATTTAAAAAGATAAATAATATGAATCAAATCTTAGGTACTACAAAAGACGAAATACAGTTAACTGAAGAAACTGGAATATATATAAAATAGAATGTGAATGTGGAAGTATTTACATTGGTCAGACAAAACGTAATTTAAAATACCGTTTAAATGAGCATAAGGAATATGTAAAAAAATAAAAAAACTGAAAATTCACCCATAGCAGAACAGGTACAGGAAACACAACACACAATATTATGGGAAAAACTGTAATATTAACTCAACCAAAAAGTGTAAGAGCTAATAATATTCGTGAATCCTTAGAAATAATAAAACATAAAAAAGATCATGTAGTATTAAATAGAGATGAAGGTATGGCGAATATTTCTGCAAGGATGTGGACTGATCTCCTTTGAATGGTTCAGCGTGAATTTATGTAAATTAGCATACAGGTCACATGACCCACTAAAAAGTTATAAATACTTTAACATTGTCTTGTAATTCACGAAACATGTAGAGTCGTCAACTTTTTGAAGGCCATAGATAGGCCTAAATAAAATGTTTTTAATTATGTACCATTTGTAACGTTGAATATTATTTATGATTTTAGTAGCCCAAGAGTTGGCGGTGGGTGGTGATGATTAGCTGCTGCCTTCCCTCTAGTCTTACACTGTTAAATTAGGGACGGCTAGCGCAGATAGCCATCGTGTAGTTTGCGCGAAATTCATAACAAACAAACCTTTCCCTTCCCGGTTTAAAATCTATGTTTGTTTGTAATTAAGCACAAAGCTACACAATGGGCTATCTGTGCTCTGCCCACCAGGGGTATCGAAACCCGGATTCTAGCGTTATAAGTCTACAGACATACCGCTGTGCCACTGGGGGGCTAAAATCAATGTTACCTTCATGTTCGTTTTTTTTCCCCCTCTCGCAGTGCGGTTACCATCATGTATCACATTTTCTGTTTACATTAAACGTTCTTTTCGACTGAATTATCTCTTACTTTTGAAATTGTAATGTAATTTTCGATTACCTATTTGTATTTTTGCAGTGTATACCGTCTTCGAATGTTGTTTTATTCGAGCCACAGGGGCTTATGCTGTAACTAATACTGCCAACCCAAGCCTTACTTGTCCCTTTCTCAGTTGTGCATATGTTTGGTAATCTGCACGGCCTGCCGGGCACAAACATTTCTCTGAGCACTCGATGCAGCCTCTGAGGTAACGCTTGTTGCTCAGCTTATGGAGTATGACCGGGGTCATATCTTTATCAAAATAAAAATTTCTGTACTTCCGTTAGCGATAAAAGAAAATGAAAACCGAAAAACCTAATTTTAAGAGATTTCCTAATCTAAGTAATGTCTGTTCTACCTTACATTTGTATTACATTTTATCTAATTTGCCTTATAAGCCGTAATTCAATTTCAATCGGTGAAGGAAAAAGTCTCTGTTTTGTAGAAGTAAAACTCTCAAAACAAGTAGCATTCGAACCAAGAACCTACTTGTTGGGTAGGTACTGTAGATAAAGCTTATATGATTACAGCACCTACCCAACAGGAAGGTTCTTGGTACGGATAGCTCATGTGATTACAGCACCTACTCAACAAGCAGGTTCTTGGTACGTAAGAAAAGCTCATTTGATTACAGCAACTACTCAACAAATAGGTTCTTGGTACGAAAAGTTCATGTGATTACAGCACCTACCCAACAGGCAGGTTCTTGGTACGAAAAGCTTATATGATTGCAGCAACTACTCAACATACAGGTTCTTGGTACGAAAAGTTCATGTGAGTACCAAGAACCTGCTTGTTGGGTAGGTGCTGTAATCACATGAGCTTTTCGTTTTTTATTCCACACCTTCATTCGTCGCTTCAGTATATTAGAAAAGTGGTAGAGTTTCTCAAGCGATTTCCAACGGTTCTCAACTCTACCCTGGTGTCTGAAAGTAGGTTTTCAATGAAAAATCTGCTTGCATAGTTCTAGGTTTCCTTCCAGGACCCATCTTGGAAAAGTGAAAACTGGGTGTAAGACCGTTCTCGTTTTAGATTTTTAATTAGAGCAGGCAAGAAAAACTCTAATTCAGCTTGGACTCAACTTTTCTTTCCGTCCGAAAAAAAAGTAAGTTGTAAAATGCATCACTCTCAAATTTATCATTCGTGTCCTTACTATTTAATTTTATTTGGCTTTGAAGTTACCAAAGGTAATAAAACTCTAATATGATTACTATTATATATACTCCCATTCTATAAACAAATACTATGTTGTTTGATAACGCATCGATCCTGTCCTGTGTGCTAAATCTTAATCGTTACTCATCTATTACTTATTACATCAAATTTAGCAAAATTCGTTTGTGTCTTTTAGTATAGTTTTTGTCTTCCACTAACCACTCAAACCCATTTCAGTAAATGACATACTTTTCTTGCTGTTACTAATCTTGATTGTCTTAGTTTTTTCATTGTTCTATTAGGCTTTTGTGACCAGCAATAATAGTGTACTTTACTTCCTCACAAAATTTATATAGCTAGTGGCATTAAACTATGATGTGCTACACACAATGACTACTTAACTATTAACTACTGCGTGACGTTTAACATAGAATGACCATTTTACTGTTATTTACTGACCAAATATTACATGATATATCATAAAGAATGACCGTTTTACTGTTATCTACTGACAAAATATTACATGATATGTCATAAAGAATGATCATTTTACTGTTATCTACTGACAAAATATTACATGATATATCATAAAGAATGATAATTTTCCTGTTATCTACTGACAAAATATTACATGATATGTCATAAAGAATGACCATTTTACTGTTATTTATTGACCAAATATTACATGATATATCATAAAGAATGATCATTTTACTGTTATTTATTGACAAAATATTACATGATATATCATAAAGAATGATAATTTTCCTGTTATCTACTGACAAAATATTACATGATATGTCATAAAAATGATAATTTTCCTGTTATCTACTGACAAAATATTACATGATATGTCATAAAAAATGATAATTTTCCTGTTA
>NW_013667343.1:85761-88840 GCF_000517525.1 Limulus polyphemus | reverse complement strand
GACAAAGTTTTAAAAATACATTTTTAATTATCGTTCACAAAATGTTGCAAATATGCCATATAAATGGAATGTCGCTATATTAAAATCTAGCATAAAAATCATTACGTTAATACTCAGTTCTAGCGTACTCTCAATAAAAAGGTTATACATCAACAGTACGTCACAATACAACACATGGGGCAAAATATATATTTGTCTCACTACAAAATGTTCCAATAGAAATAGATAATTAATTTCAATGGCTTATGAAATGAGCGAACTTAGCGGACATTTATAGTTACATGTGTGATAGCTATCGTGTTGTGACTCAGTTCAGGTCAGTGACACAGATATTTTAGTTAATAAAAACAAAGCCAAGTAGGAGTGCATCGCCAATTCCTATCAGTAAGATTCCTATCGCCATGTACAAAATGGTAAGGCTGCAACCTGTAAACCAAAACAGAAGAATAGAAAAATACAGTTACTAAATCAAAACAAAAGAAGTACAAAATGATAGGAGAACTGTAAGCAACTAGGAGTACAGCCATCAAAATAAAATAGTAGGAGCACAGTAACCAAATAGTAGGAGTACAGTAAGTACAGTCATCAAAATAAAATGGTAGGAGCACAGTAACCAAATAGTAGGAGTACAGTAAGTACAGCCATCAAAATAAAATGGTAGGAGCACAGTAACCAAATAGTAGGAGTACAACCATCAAAATAAAATGGTAGGAGCACAGTAACCAAATAGTAGGAGTACAGTAAGTACAGCCATCAAAATAAAATGGTAGGAGCACAGTAACCAAATAGTTGGAGTACAGTCATCAAATAAAATGGTAGGAGCACAGCAACCAAATAGTAGGAGTACAGCCATCAAAATAAAATGGTAGGAGCAGAGTAACCAAACAGTAGGAGTATATATACAGCCATTAAAATAGAATGATAGGAGTACAGTAACTAAATTGTAGGAGTACAGCCATTAGACGAGTAGAACTGATTTATAAAGTGTATATTACATGGGATGTAATTTATTTGAAAGATGATTTAAGTCAAAACAATATACAACACTTTTAAAACCAAATTCGTCAACTTCATACTAGATAACAATACCCAAAGTGCCTTGTAAGGCAGTGTCTCAGTGGACACTTTGTATTTATTTAGTTAAAAACATAGAGTAACTTGAATATTTCCACAAATTTTCGAAACTAATGCTTCAAGTAAATCATATTATACTTCCCAATATGGCTGGATTTTGAGTGTATGTTCTTCTTCAAAGAACAATCCCAAATAATTTAATTTGTACTTAATTAGGCCAGAATCTTTGAAAACTTTTCATAAATACAAATACCCAATGACGTGAAAAGCAAATTACAAGGAACGTTATGTAACAATTTCTTTCATTGACGGCGATATTTGTCTTTGGAAATATTTATCTGTTGCTGTGCCCACCGCGGATATTGAAACCCCGTTTCTAGTGTCGTTATAAGGCTTCAGACTTATTGCTCAGCCACTGCGCATGTGTGTGTGTGTCTTTGGAAGTAAAATACAACACGAGAAGTCATATACAGCAATAGTGCGGCCTGTTTCATCATTTATTCTGTTAACTTAATAATTTTAGGGTAATTTATACAAAGCTGTATATATCTATATATTTATGTGTATGTAAATACAGGTGAATACAGAGTATAATGCAACATCATGAAGTTTCGATGGTTCTCTTCAGAACAAAGGGCAATCCATCCTCTAATTTTGAACTGGCAAACTAGAAAGAAGGCAGCTACTCAATAGTACCCACCGCCAACATTAGTTTGCTTGGACGGTTGGATTTGACTGTCACGCTTATGATGCATTCCCTCACGCTCCCAACCCCATGTAGTGAAATAAAGAACAATATTAATGTTTATAGCTGCAATGAAATTAATAATAAGATAACTAATTCTGTATATATTTTGTTGTTATTCCGTTATTTTAGAATTAATATGTTATGAAATAGTATTTCTTAAATACTGCCACAAGGAGGAATACTTTGTAGTTTTCGTTCCTTTCATTTGATCACGTGACTAAAATCTGCTGACCACGTGGTTACGACGGTACTGGTATTATTCTTGGGCATTAACCTTTTTCCCACTTATAATTTCTAGTCCCGAAATAAAGTGTTCTGGTGATAAGCCCAACAGATCTAAAGTAAACACCACGTTTTTAACAAGATGATGTGTTGAGAATGGCTACTTTGAAAGAATAAAATGTTTTTATTACACTTAAAACTACGTTCCTATTTATTATGTTTCAAGTTATGGTTTCTTCTATAAATAATATCGGATACTAACTAGTATGATATACACATATGCATATTATTTCTAGTCTGGTAAATAACATCTGATACTAGTGTGATACATATGCATATCATTTCAAGACTTGTAACTAACATCGGATACTAGTATGATACATCGTATGCATATTCTTTCAAGACTTGTAAATAACATCGGATACTAGTATGATACACACATATCCATATTCTTTCAAGACTTGTAACTAACATCGGATACTAGTATGATACATCGTATGCATATTCTTTCAAGACTTGTAAATAACATCGGATACTAGTATGATACACACATATGCATATTCTTTCAAGACTTGTAAATAACATCGGATACTAGTGTGATACATCGTATGCATATTATTTCAAGACTTGTAAATAACATCGGATACTAGTATGATACATCGTATGCATATTCTTTCAAGACTTGTAAATAACATCGGATACTAGTATGATACACACATATGCATATTCTTTCAAGACTTGTAAATAACATCGGATACTAGTATGATACATCGTATGCATATCCTTTCTTCACTGGTAAATAGCATCGAATACTAGTTTAATACATACATATGCATATTCTTTTTAGCTTGGTAAATCGCATCGACACTAGTATGACGCATACATATGCATATTTTTTTCGAGAATGGTAAATAACGTCGAATACTAGTATGATACATACACATGCATATTATTTATATGCTTCTAAATAACAACAGATACTAGTATGATACATACATATCCATATTATTTCTAGATTGGTTCTTAGGGTTCTCA
>NW_013667343.1:84523-85220 GCF_000517525.1 Limulus polyphemus | reverse complement strand
TTTACTTAATTACTATTGCCTGCTTGAAAAAGGAGTATTAACAAAAAATAATTTGTATATTAACTTTAGAATAAAGACAGAAACAAACTTTCGGACGAGAAACTGACTGCTTACGAAAGAACTCTTGGTGCATGCACTATGTCTAATAAATTCTATGAACACACTCCCTCTACTGGGAGTAACTATGACGTCAGTCACTTGAAGAGAGACGATAAGTCGAATGGCACTGACATCGAGGGAGCTGAGAGTAAGCTTGATAGTAAACAGACGAAAAGAAACTTCAAGCCTTTGGTCTTGGAAAGGTAGGACTGATAATAATTTCCTCAAGTGTATTTAATTTTTCTTCTGCCGTTTGATGATATATCGTTCCCAAGGATTCCAATATTATAGAGAGAAAAATATAGCTGGTACTAATATCGAAATTGCAAAAGTTTTTTTTTCCCCCCCTTCTTGTCGGTTAATGGATTGAGAGATAGTGAGATAATCTATTCTGGCTACAACTAGACATTGAGCACTGCATTTTACGTTTATGACTGTAATTAGAAAAAGACAAACAAACAAATAAGTAAAAGTACATAAGAAAAATGTCATTCTAGATTTGATTAAAAATCGGCATACCTACGGTATTATAAGCATGAATAGATATTTGAAAAGTAAATTGTTTGTTTGTTTTTGAATTTCGCGCAAAGCTACATGA
>NW_013667343.1:70157-83523 GCF_000517525.1 Limulus polyphemus | reverse complement strand
CGAACCCGCGACCCGCAGATGGCGAGTCGTGTGCCTAACCACCTGGCCATGCCGGGCCACTAAAAGTAAATAAAAACATAGGTTGTTTTGTTTTTTAATGATCTATGTTTGTATATTTATCTTCAGTATTTATCCATGTTTATGGTATTGTAGGTATGCATAATTTTAATCAATCAATCAAAATTGTTGTGAAGACAAAATTCATTTTCATCCATGATTAAGTTGATCACTATAGTTTTTATGTATAATTTTTTAGAGGCGTGGTTTGGTGATTTTTATGTGTGTGTTTTCTTTATTGATCTAAGTTTATTAAATACACAAATTCAAGCTTTCTGGTGTTACAGTGTGTAACGCTTAAACTGAATCCGTTAGTTGTTAATCATGAACCACGGTAGTGGTTCATAATAGGGATCGTCCGTTTGTTCTTCTTTACTTTACTTTAATCTAATATTGTTCCGCCAGCCTACAGCGAAAATGGCTGTGAGTATTGTAATGAACCCTGGGCCATATTACTAAATGCATCATTGTGCTCTGTGTATGGTAGTTTTTAAATGTATTTTACTACCTAGCAAATAACAGCGGCTATATAACCGTTGACACCTAATCGTTTTAATGTAGCCTGTGGTTTATATGGAGCCTCATAATCTACTACATGCATACATATATAGCCGCGTGCAGGCCGTGGATGTAGTTTAATGTTGATATGACAGGAATGACACATGTACCATAGCGATTATTAACTCATTATTGCAACTGTATTCATGTCGCATATCATTAGTTTATGTATAGTGTTCCTGCCCTTTTGGGCACGACGCTGCTGACAGGATCACAGTTTTTTTACCACTGCATGATCGATTTTGGCCATGCTACACAAACGTCTAAAACGTTATACAAAAGTCTAGGCTGTCTCCCACAGCAGAAATCTTTAAGCTGTGGCTTAAAAGGTAGTACCAAGCTCAGTTTTGAGCATCGGGTCGACAGTCATGGTGATGACTGATGGTAAGTTTCGAATTATAGCCAAAACTGTGTGATTGCGAATTCTATAAACACTGCAGATCGAGTAGCTATTCTAAGTATTACAGATTTTAGACATGGAGTCAAAATAGGGATTTGTAGCTTGACGAAAATAATGTGAACACTATGTCTTAAACTTTAAGCTTGTTTGCTTACTTGTTTGTGATTGCATTTTCACTTGAAGCTATTTATCTTGTTTCTATAATTTTTGAAGACCCCTATTCCCCCTTTTTAAATTAACAATTTTTAATAATTTTGTATATGTGGTTTGGATATATAAATTCAATTTCTCTAGGGTTATAGTGTGTAACGCCTGAATTGTATTCATTACTTGTTAATATATATGGTTTGTATATATAAATTCAAAGTTTCTTGTGTTACAGTGTGTAAAGCTTAAACTGGATACATTATTGGTAATAGATGTGGTTTTATTGTCCCACACCACAATCAAATTTTTATCCGTCTGCTTGTGATACAATTTCACACCTAAAATCCAGCTTTATTGTTACAAAGTTTTGGTAATTTCCTATATATATTAGATATTGATTATATATTTTTTATTTTTATCAGGTTATTTAACAAAAATCCAAAAAGAGATTACAAAATGAAAGTGGAGAATACGATTGACAGAGAGTCGGTAAATAAAGGTAACATTAAGTCGGCCAGTATTGGAAGAAAATCCGAAAACAAAAACCTGGAACGTGATGAGCAAACTATCAGAAATGTCAATGGAATCGAAGTGACTATATCTCCTCCTGAAGAAAACGTTTCGCCAGAAAATTCGGCCGAAGTTAGATTAAGAACATTTCACTATTGGAAATGGATAATTATGGGAGTTCTCATGCTGTTTTTAGCCATAATTATTGTTATTATTGGAGTTTTACTCACAAGTTCCGAGCCTCAACCTCTTCAAAAGACAGCTAACCCCTTAACTATAACAGAATGTGGACAAATTCAGGGCCTTATTCAAGATGGAGTCTATGTTTTCAAAGGCATTCCCTACGCCCTTCCCCCCACTGGTGAGCATCGATGGAAGCCACCCCAGCCAGTAGCTGCCATTGAAGACTGTTGGAATGGCATTTTTATGGCCCACAACATGAGTAAGTCTTGCTACCAAAAAGGGTCTTTAATTTCTCATCAGGACTTCAGTGAAGACTGTTTGTATCTGAATGTGTACACTCCTAGTTTGTCTCACCACCAGCTTCGTCCCGTTATAGTTTACATTCCAGGCTATTCACTACAGGGGTCTTACGTAGATTTGGAGTGGCAACCCAATCCCATATTAGCCAAAGAGAAAGATGTCTTACTTGTTACTTTTAATTACCGATTGAATGTGTTTGGCTTCATGACTCTGAAGGTGCTATCAGACGCTGTTCGGCCTCCTACCTCCGGAAACTACGGTTTCTATGATCAAATCGCAGCTCTCAAGTGGGTGAAGAGGAATATCATCCATTTTGGAGGAGATGCAAAAAAAGTGAGAATTTAATTTAACATTCGAACTTCATTGATTTCCCATTATTAAAGTATTAATATTCAATTTGTTAGAAAGACTTTTGAAACTGTGAAAAAAGTTATATTTTACTCTTTTAAATAGAACTACATAGTACAAAAATTACAAGGTTGAGTATGTTATACTAAAACGATTTTAAATATGCAAAGCAGAAAACCATGTGACAACCACAGCCGATATAAAGTTGCGGTAGAACTACACTTTTACATTGTTTACTGTTAGTTGATGCCACCGAAAATTATCGCTTTTGAGAAGTGTATGCGAATATCTTTTCCAATACAAGATATTCATCCACTCAATTTATATAGACGTGTTCAGAACGATCATTTACAATATTCAAGACAAAGATATCCATTATATTTAATGATATTGAAAAACAAAAAAATGTGGATCAATTTGAAGAACCAGAACCATCCAGAAAGAGACTTGCATGAAGTCGTACCTCAACCATGGTAAGTAAAGTGCTTCATCGTGTAACAGGTAAGAATTTACGAACACAAGGGTCAGTCGTAAGTGCTGTCCACTTATGCCAGGTAACTACGCAACATATCCTAGAAGAGTTTCCGCCTGAAAACGCGACACAAACTGCTTCCACAACATATAAGTTCAAGCGTCCCATACTTCTAGCAGCTGGATAATGAATGAAATGAGTCTTCTTACTATTTCATATGATGACGCACCAGCCCTGTAGCTAGATGTCTTTGGATTTCCGTGAGACCGGACTGTTGAAACGGGCGTTTGAAAACCACCACTCTCGTACACTAGATGGATTATTTAAAGCTGCAGAGAGAAGGAGTGTACTCTGAGTAAGACATCGTTACGAAGGAACCTTTTGTAATGAAAATTACGCTGCAGGGCTATTGTCAAAATGCACGAGAGTCAGATAGAGTACGACTGGACGTGGCTTCAAAATCGTTTTAATATAAAGTGCTGGACTTCTGTACCAGTATAAATATCACTATTCATACTATATTAGCAACATGTCTTTTAGTTCTTACTTATGAAAATATGTATATAAATTAATAATTAACTAAATTAAAGTTTAGTATAACAGTAATATGAGAACCTTGGAGTATCTCCCTCCGAGTTTGTGGTATTAAGAGTTTTTAACAAATAAATTTGTTTTTATTATTGTTATACGTTTGATATTAAAAAAAAGACAACATTATGTAGTTGAAGATTCTACTATATTTTATACCTTAATTAACTATTTCAGTTTGTATTATCAGTTTGGAGGTATAAAACTTGATTTTTATTTTAAAATAATTGTTAAATACCTGTTTCATTTGTGCAGTGTATATTCGATGGAATTCGTAAAAAAAACAAAAAACATTAAGTGGAAAGCAGGAGTTAAAATTCTCAAACTTAACATACCCTAAGATTCGGGTAATAGACGTCCCTACTTCTGAAACTACTGACCCCGAGGGAAGGCAGCCAGTCAGCTGCAGAACCCCTACTTCTGAAACCATTGACCCCGAGGGAAGGCAAGCCAGTCAGCTGCAGAACCCCTACTTCTGAAACTATTGATCCCGAGGGAAGGCAAGCCAGTCAGCTGTAAAACCCCCTACTTCTGAAACTATTGATCCCGAGGGAAGGCAAGCCAGTCAGCTGTAAAACCCCCTACTTCTGAAACTATTGATCCCGAGGGAAGGCAATCCAGTCAGCTGTAAAACCCCCTACTTCTGAAACTATTGACCCCGAGGGAAGGCATCTAGTCAGCTGCAGAACCGTACAAAGGTTTTGTCCGGATCTTTGAACCGAATAATGAAATTGACAGTCACTTCTATAACACGCCCAAAAGAGAAAAGTGCAGAGCGTGTTCAGCAACACTGTACTCTAACCCTGGACCCTTAAATCCGCACATACACTAGGCCATGCCCGGCCCTAGAAGAACAGAGACTAATAGAGAAATAATAACATGAGTATACAAACCCTTGCAAAAAACTTGCATTCCCCTTGAAGGTTTAAATGGACATCATTCAATGTTTGACTTTTGTGGACAACATTTCGACCTGCAGGTTGTTGGTATCCTTTTATTTCAGGCCTGAAACTCCCAGTCTATTTAAAATAAATCTGAATACAAATCATGAAATGAACGTGGTTAGTATAGCTGGGCAGAGAGCTGGTTGATTAAAATAATGGTACATAGCCGAATGAAAGAAAGCTAATTTTATTTTTAGAAAACAACGACAACACACAAACAGTTGAGCTAATTCCAAGGTTTACCACTTTGAACAAGATAATATAATCAAGAAATTAAGAATGAGGATTATTGGCTTTGTATCAGAAGTTGGTGAGTGAAAAATGGCATATTGGAGCTTGCAAGTGCGCGGGAAATTAAGACGGAATTCTCGTGAAGGATGCGCTGATAATACAGCAGATATATTTGGGCCCTGAACATTACGAGTCGTTTCTTTAAGTTTGTATGTCGTTCTAATGTTTCTTGATAATTAAAGAATGGACTCTCCAATTGCTGTGTTTTAAATCTTTTACAGATAACAGTATTAGCTCATGGTTCTGGAGCTACGGGGGCTGTCTATCTCCTGAGCTCCTTGAAAAGTCGGAATTTATTTAGCCAGATGTGGATCACGGGGCCGTCTGCTCAGTTCCCTGACAAAACACTCCAACAAGTTCAGTTAGAAAATTTGCAGTTTCTCAGGTGTCCATTTTTATTTTGACTAGATTTTAGATTTAAATAGTCCGGTTTCATTTTGCTACTAATATTTTGCATAATAACTACTTGTATAAAGACATAAATTTAGAAGTCAATTAATCCACTTTGTCTCTGAAGAACAAATGTTGTCTTTAAGGAGCTAACATCCATACGATGGCTAAACATATTATATGAAACTGTCGGTTTTATCAAGCAACTGTTTGTTTGTTTGTAATTAAGCCCAAAACTACACAATGAGCTACCTGTGCTGTGCCCACTATGGGTATCGAAACATAACTTTATACGTCTTATAGCCATATCTGAATGCAACCCTGAAAAGAAAAACAGCTTATCTGAATGCAACCCTGAAAAGAAAAACAGCTTATCTGAATGCAACCCTGAAAAGAAAAACACCTTATCTGAATGTAACCCTAAAAAGAAAAACAACTTATCTGAATGTAACCCTAAAAAGAAAAACAGCTTATCTGAATGCAACCCTGAAAAGAAAAACACCTTATCTGAATGTAACCCTAAAAAGAAAACAACTTATCTGAATGTAACCCTAAAAGAAAAACACCTTATCTAAATGTAACCCTGAAAAGAAAAACAGCTTATCTGAATCTAACTCTGAAAAGAAAAACATCTTATCTGAATGTAACCCTGAAAAGAAAAACACCTTATCTGAATGTAACCCTGAAAGGAAAAACACCTTATCTAAATGTAACCCTGAAAAGAAAAACAGCTTATCTGAATCTAACTCTGAAAAGAAAAACATCTTATCTGAATGTAACCCTGAAAAGAAAAACACCTTATCTGAATATAACCCTGAAAAGAAAAACACCTTATCTGAATGTAACCCTGAAAAGAAAAACACAGCAGATATTTATATTTATAATGAAGGATTTTTTTTTATTTTCTTAAGACAAATATCAAAATTTTCGTCACTTCAAACAAAAAAAATAAATTTTTTATTGGTAAAAAAGAAGTTTTTCATAAAGATATGTTGTATTTTTTTCGACAGATCTTTAGTTCGTGTAAAAGTTCTTACACAAACTGTAATTAGGAATTTCTACACTGTTCGTGTAAACGTTTTCAAAATGTCATGATAGAATAACCTATGCCCCCTAGTGGCACAGCGGTATGTCTGCGAACTTCCAACGCTAGAAACCGGGTTTCGATACCCGTGGTGGGCAGAGCACAGATAGCCCTTTGTGTAGCTTTGTGCTTAACTACAAACAAACAGAATAACATATTTTAAGTTGAAACATCTGTAATACTCGTGTCATTGTTGCTTTATAACGAGCAGACGTGCAAATGAAAAGCCCAACTTTCATTTTCTACCTCATCGCTTACAAAATTGTTTTCGGTTATAAAAATCAAGCGACTTGTAATTTTAAGGTAATACATTTTATTTACAGGAACTTGAACTGTGACACAAGGGAGTGTCTACTAATCAAAACGCCGGAAGAGTTACTGAACGCAATGCCAGATTCCTGGTCTGCTGATCATCTCACTGACCTGCCGTCCACGATGGATCGTTCTTTGAGTCCAATAGCTGTCATCGATGGTAGAACATGACTGAAAATGTTTTACTGTAACAAAAGTGTATTTTAAGTCATAAATCCCTATATCGTTTTGTACAGGTCTTTGTTTGTGTCGGAAGTTTGCTCAAATCTACACCAGGGCTATCTGCGCAAAGCCGTCACTAATTCTGAGTTAACGGACTAGAGGGAAGGCAGTTGGTTAACAACAACACTACCAATTCCTGGGCTACTCTTATATGATCGAGTAGTGGTATTTGACCATCAATCTTATAGTGCACCCATGGCTCCAAGATGCGGAGCGCGCTTTTGCAGAAACAGATAGCAAACAGTGTATTCTTGGATTTACAATCCGGGTACTCTAACTACTAGGCCACACCCGCCCCACGATGACAAGTAAAATACGAAGGAATAATTAATATATAATCGAAAGTGTCACGTTTTTAGTACAACTTTGAATTCAAAGAAATAATTTACCCTAAAAGTAAACTTCGTTTGGTTACTGTTGTCTTCGGAATTTCGTTTTACTTATAACTAGTCATCCTATCGTCCAGTTTATCTGATTTATAGTTATTTCACTTTTAACGATTCTGTAAATCTGAGCGAGCAATCACTGTTAAAATCTTTCAGTTTGTGTCTAGTAATGAACGACCACTTTTTACAAGGAATCAACTAATTGGGTAAAATAACATTTATTAAACCTTGTTCATTTCTTAGGTTCTGAGCTGTTTTACTTGTTGCTATAGGAGCCGCTAATCAAATCAAGGAGTATTTGAGAGGTCCAAACTATTAGTTTATCCCACGTTCAGAACAGGCGAATCTTTGATTAGAAATTGACCTTATAAATGGTCACCTTGAGATAGCGGTAAGTTTACGGACTTAGAACGCTAAAATCCGGGGTTCGATTCCCAGCGGTGGACACGGCAGATAGCCCAGTGTGGTTTTGTTCAAAAACAAACAAATCTTACAAATCTGTATATAGAACAAGGGTAAAAAAACAATCAAGTTGGTTATAAGATCCTTTAGCTATATCTTATGTACATTTATATTTACATATAAATAATCTCACCAGACAGACCAGTTAACTGTGTTATTTAAGACAACTGTTGTACATGACTTACAAAAATTATGCGACGTTTACAAGTTTAAACAACTACGAAACAGTAATAATTATGAACTAACGGATTGTGGTGGATGATGGGTATATACACGTGTACAGTTTCTTCCGTGCTAGGTATAATCACGTATACACATATGCGGTCACTAAATATGGCGGCAGAAAAGACTATGTGTTTCCTACTGCTAGCAGAGATGAAACTAACGGTTTGTGGTGGATGATGGGTATATACACGTGTACAGTTTCTTCCATGCTAGGTATAATCACGTATACCACATATGCGGTCACTAAATATGGCGGCAGAAAAGACTACGTGTTTCCTACTGCTAGCAGAGATGAAACTGCTTATTCTATAGCAATGACATTATCGTATTAGTTAATTAGTTAATCGTATTAGATATTCTATCAAGAAGTGGTACCAATAATTTTAAGAATTAGGGAGTGTGGCAAACAAGAAAGGAGACTCGATGGGTCGATCTCATGTCCAGATATCACTTCTCTGGAAGCACATCGTCTACAGGACAAAGGTGACTGACCTGGGGACACTATGTGATTAGATCACCGATGCAATGGCTACTGCGATGACCGATATGCTGGTCAATATATGAATGGATATCGGATATCGACTCGAATATTGAGGGCCATAAAGGGAGCACATGTACAAATGTACTGATGACAAATGATGTGGGAATAAAAATTGCATACATGTGCCCTTTATCCACTATAAACCATAAATTTCTGATTTTAATGTCTCGTCGTGGTTTTAAGTTGTTAATACGACACATGATTTTCGGAAACCCTATATATGTATCTCTATTTATTCTGAGTTTCAGAGTGAAACGCACTCCATCAAATCCTTTTCTGATAAAATTAATATCGAATTCAACGTATTTCTCTTTTCCAACTAGATATATATAGATATATAACCTTTTACAAGAATTACAAATATAATAACACTTTTCTATAGCTTTTTATTTGAAGGATTAAAATAGGCTTGTAATGTCTCATGTTTTTAATTTAATATCATTTTCAGGCGTCTTAGTATATGACGATCCTTTTACCATGTGGAAAGACGGAACGATCAACGATGTCCCGATCGTTATAGGTGAGAAGATAGTAACACAAGAAAAGTTCGTTTACTGAACCATCACCTTTTAAAATTTAGGACAGATACTGATAAAAAAAATTCATTTTTAAACACTGTGCTCAAAATAGCAACGTTTTGTGATTTTATTTCCCATTTTGGAATTTAGCAGGTCTTATAACAAAGGAAGATTTTATGTATTTTCTAACAAAACTGCCGGTAAGTTAGTGAAATGTACATTTATATTCAAAACATTGTTAAAGAAAAAAACATTTTCCCGGAGCTGATATGTTTAAGGTATTTATTATGACAGATATGGGGGTGTTCAACTCAAACTGTAACAGGTTTGTACTGGATTCAAGTTTCAGATAAGATACACTTTATTGATTATTCGTATACTTGACATTAAATATTGCTTATAGAACTGAAAAACAGGAAAATAATACTTTCTATATTCTATTTGGCTAAACGCATTTCTGTAGTGTACGTTAGGTTTATTTGAAAGCAGTATTTAGGTATATAAAGCGTCACTCAACTTTAAGTATTCTTAAAAAGAGGTGCTGAGCTGGCGAGATTACTTGTAATCTGCATAACTTTCATGCTTTGAATATTAGCCGTGTTGATCACTAAATCAATCCATAGCAGCCAGTTATCTTCAGGTCATATTGATAGTCATGTATTTATTATTAGCTGTATTAATTATTAAGCCACAACGTAGCAGCCAGTCATCCTCAGGTCATATTGATAGTCATGTATTTATTATTAGCTGTATTAATTATTAAGTCACAACGTAGCAGCCAGTCATCCTCAGGTCATACTGATAATCATGTTTTCAACATTAACCGTTTTAGTCATTAAATCACTACGTAGTAGCCAGTAATCCTCAGGTCATACAAAAATATGCTAATTTTTAGTAGATAAGACCTTTGAAGTGGAAGCTTTCTATTTATCATTGGAAAGAAAACTATTAAATTGTCATATAATAAATGTGCGTCATATTTCGCAGGAAGTGCAGCTCAAGAAATTGGACTGTGGAGTGGTGATCGTCAGGGTTTGAATACATGGACTTGGGAAGATTTCATTGATTATGTCAGACAGAGATTAGATACTATAGACACTAATTTGACGAACGCAGTATTGGACTATTACGTAAGAAACTCGTCTACCCCAAAGATGCAGTTTTATACAATGGTAAGTGTTTAAAATGTAATATGTAAATAACATTCAATAGTTATAAAAACAGTTTTACACAATGTAAGTGTTTAAAATGTAAGTATGTAAATAACATTCAATAGTGATAAAAACAGTTTTACACAATGTAAGTGTTTAAAATGTAATATGTAAATAACATTCAATAGTTATAAAAACAGTTTTACAGAATGGTAAGTTTTTAAAATGTAAGTATGTAAATAACATTCAATAGTTATAAAAACAGTTTTACACAATGGTAAGTGTTTACAATGTAAGTATGTAAATAACATTCAATAATTATAAAAACAGTTTTACACAATGGTAAGTGTTTACAATGTAAGTATGTAAATAACATTCAATAGTTATAAAACAGTTTTACACAATGGTAAGTGTTTAAAATGTAAGTATGTAAATAACATTCAATAGTTATAAAACAGTTTTACACCTGTTTTATAACTATTGAATGTTATTTACATACTTACATTTTAAACACTTACATTGTTTTACACAATGGTAAGTGTTTAAAATGTAAGTATTTAATTAACATTCAATAGTTATAAAAAGAGTTTTACACAATGGTAAGTGTTTAAAATGTAAGTATGTAAATAACATTCAATAGTTATAAAACAGTTTTACACAATGGTAAGTTTTTAAAATGTAAGTATGTAAATAACATTCAATAATTATAAAAACAGTTTTACATAATGGTAAGTGTTTAAAATGTAAGTATGTAAATAACATTCAATAATTATAAAACACTTTTACACAATGGTAAGTGTTTAAAATGTAAGTATGTAAATAACATTCAATAATTATAAAAACAGTTTTACATAATGGTAAGTGTTTAAAATGTAAGTATGTAAATAACATTCAATAATTATAAAACAGTTTTACACAATGGCAAGTGTTTAAAATGTAAGTATGTTAAACCTAATGATAACTTTACTTAAGTTGTTCTATCTCATTCTGAAACGTAGACAGCTTTCAATTGTTCAAAAAATCGGGGATGAGCCAATTGGTTTGAATTTCGCGCAAAGATACATTAAGGCTATCTGCGCTAGCCGTCCCTAACTTAGTAGTGAAAAGGCAGCTAGTCATAATCACCCACCACCAACTCTTGGACTTCTCATTTACCAACGAATAGTGGGATTGACCGTTATATCATAACGTCCCCACAGCTGAAAGGGCGAGCGTGTTTGATGGGACGGGGATTCGAACCCGCGACCCGCAGATTTCGAATCGAGTGCCCTAACCCCAAAGGCCATGCCAGGCCCAAATAAATGATAGTATTTTTCAAAATTCGAACAAAGAATTTTGAAAAATATATATGGATATTTTATAATTTTTAAACTCATGTATTTACACCACGAGGAGATAAATTTCAAGGGCTCGTGGGACATCCAGCTTTGGGGAGATCACGTCTACTTTTCTCATATATACAATTCATGTACAATTGAAGAAAATTGCTTGAAACACTCATCAGGTGGATGTAGTTATAGTTTGTTTTTAATTATGCACAAAGCTACACAAGGGCTATCTGTGCTCTGCCCACCACGGGTATCGAAACCCGGTTTCTAGCGTTGTAAGTCCACAGACATACCGCTGTGCCACTGGGGAGCGTAGTTATAGTTGATCTTGTGTTCGCTTGCATCTTGGTACGCTAGCGTTTATTTGAATTAAATTTCACTTTCTAAACTTTCATAACAAATGAATACACTTTGAACGGATAAACCACAATTTTAATAATATATTCATAGATTATCCAGTTTCATTAATTTAGGGTTTTAGTCACTTAGTTAATAATGTTTATTTCATACAAAAAATACCTTCATTCTTAATTTTTCCATAATCTTGAAATGTACATTCTTTACTTCTACGTCGCAACTACACATTTGTTATTTCATACTCGATTTCTCGTGACTTGGTTGTTTTGCATGTTTCCGCCCTAGAATTTCTAGCCATCTAGTGGTTGATTCTATATATATACCTCTTATTACAACTAAAACAAGTAAATTCGTAAACAACGTTAGATGTTATTTAGAAACCTTATAAAAATCTGTTTTCAGTGTCGAACATAATTCTCAAGTCTATTTCAGGGTAAACTTTACAAAATTAGTTATGTAATTGTTTTCTTGTTACAAGACAAGTTGATTAGTGTACATTATGGTATCTAATATGGGTTATAATTCATATACCAACATTCCTTTGGAGGAGACATTGCAGCTAGCGACTATTTTAACTTATAAAAATTATATGATGCGATTACCCAAACCAGTTTCTCAACAACTATTCGAATGTTCCACCCAAGAGTCCCATTTTCCATTTGGTGGTAACATCTATAACCAAACTGATGACGTTGCAATGGGTTCAAGATTGGCTCCATCATTAGCTACTACCATCAATAGTTGAAGGAGTGTCCGAAGAGTTTGAAACCGGTATATTACCGATGGAACGTGGATGATACGTTTGTCACCTTTAATGAATTGGAACATGTGAACCGGTTCTGTGAATATTTGAACCACAGAAAGAATAATATAAAGATCACGATAGTATATCAAGATCTGTTTGTTTGTTTGTTTTTTTGTATCAAAGTAAAGCCACATTGTGCTAACTGCTGTGTCGACCCCGGATTTATGCGTTTTAAATCCGTAAACTTATCGTTGTTCCATCGGTGAACATCAAGAAAATCTTGCTTTCTCGGGTATTTCAATGTATAATATATAAGACAATGGAATATTGAATTTTTCATAGAAACCTTTATATATTTTAGGACTATATTTTAATTTGGTTAGTTTTAGTTTTCACAAGTACAAAAATAATCTTGTGAAAATATTAGTCCATCGAGCTTATAAAATTACAAGTACTTTTCATAATGGAATGTAGAATATAAAACGATTATTGAGAAAACATGATTTTCCTATTTGAAAGATAAACAAGATCACAAGAATATATTTAAAATGAATTCTGATCAAATAACAGATAAAAATTTTGCCAAAATTATCGATATGACTGACACTGCCCTTCACTGGAAAACATGTTTTTTTTTTGTAAGAAAGCAATTACATAATTTATTTCATACAGTCCACATAGACCTGATCGTTATTTTCAAACATGAAAATAGATTGAATTTTTTAAAGTTAAAGATACGATGTTTGCACAAAAAACATTTAACGTCGTTCTAGCTGTGATGCTAGGCGTATATAGGAGCTACCACTAGATGGCTACAAAAGCGAGTGCGACAACATGCAAAACTACT
>NW_013667343.1:64255-69908 GCF_000517525.1 Limulus polyphemus | reverse complement strand
ACTAGAGGGAAGAGAGCTAGTCATCACCACCCACCGCCAACTCTTGGGCTACTCTTTTACCAACGAATAGTGGGATTGACCGTCACCTTTTAACGCCCCACGGCTGAAAGGGCGAGCATCTTTGGTGTGACAGGGATTCGAACCCGCGACTCTCAGATTGCGAGTCGAGTGCCTTAACCACCTGGCCATCATTATTAATTAATCGGCTAAAACCCTAAATTTATGAAATTGGATCATTCATAATACAACAGTTTTCGTAACAAACGAAATTAAATTATTGCTTTAATTATATGCAAATTTTTTCTCTTAGGTCTCAGATGTTCGAGCTGTTTGTCCTATCCAGGACTTGACCGACAAGGCATCTAACCAGCTAGAATCCAGTGTTTATTCCTACATTATCGACTACATTCCCAGTAAGGCCATTAAAATTGCAAACAAAACTCTTCCTCAAGTTGCCTTCAGTGGATTAGACATTATAGCCATCTTTGATTTGCTCCATAAATACATTTTTGAGCCCACTGATGCGGACATTAAGTTCCAAAGAATCATACAAGAACTTTTCTATACGTTCGTTCATACTGGTAAACCTTTCCTTGGTTATTCTCCACTGAAAAAAGCAGCTTATATCAACTTTATTGGAGAGGTTGTTAATGCGAAGATGGCGCCTTACGAAAACTGTCACGTATGGGAAGATTTTCTGATGTTTGGAAATATTAATTGAGTAAATATGCTTTTCCGAGGTTTTAGAGAGTTCAAAATTGTAAGAGCATTTGGCACATTGTACGATATAAAATAAAAATGTCAAATTTCTGTTAAGTGAAAGCATATTAATAATGTTGAAATTTGCTTAGCATAAATCATTCATTTTCATATTTAAATATCATCTTATAATAATCATAAGTTTATACTGTAGTTTGTCACAAAAGTCGTACAGGTGTACGCATAGGTTTTATAGATTACAACTAAAAATTTATAAAATATTATCTTGAAGTTCGAAAACGGAAACAAACAAAACAACAACTGTCACTTGTTAAACTATCTTCTTTGAGAACATATATCCACGTCACTCTCAAGTTTTTTCTTTATTAATCTTTGATCTACACAATGATCTAGTCGTTTTGTTATATTGAATTTTTAGAACGAACTCAAAAGCGGGAATTGCAAATGGGTGACGAAAATAATATATTTGAACACACACAAACATATATAGTGAGTTTGACCATCCTGTTTTCTTTTAAATATTAAATGTTAATGTCTACTAATAGGAAAAGCACAAGTCTCTTGTTCAGGGCGTTATGAAGAGACATTATTTCCTAACACTCATACTCATAATGGAATACTTAAATTTCGCAAGCTGTAAGATAACAGTCTATGTTTCCTGCTATCATATACCATATTGTTACGTCTCTGATTGTTTGTTAATTTTCCGTAGAAATTCTTTCCGAGAAACTTCAGCGATACTAGTTCTTTTTTAAATAAAACTAGTTTATTATTTCTCAGTTTAACTTTGCAAAACACTTAATTTCCACAGGCACTTTAACTTAAACACACGTTATAATTCACAACGATTCACGCCCATTACTTACGGTCACTACCGCGCTTGACTCAATTGTCCCTCTCTGTCTGTCTGCAATTCTATTCCCCATTAATTTCGCTTTATCTGGCACACTTATATACAAGAATAGAGGGCGCCTAGCAAATACTGGATTATTCGTGATGTTCCCCGATCCTTCTAGAATAACATGACGTGTTACTAGCGTCACGTGACTTCCGTTGTCTTAACAATATTATAAATACAAATGCTTCGATTACACTAGTTTGTTTTAAGAAATTGAAAAAGTTTTGTGTGAAAAGAACATTGATGTATAGTTCTACGAAGGCACAGAGTAATTTTGATACTATTAAGTAATTGAAAAAATTATGATTACGAATGTTGAGATAATAGATCATATTATCATAATAAATATTTAAATTGCAATCAAAATCTATTAAGCCTTAAATTAAAATGCATATTAATTTTTGAAATAATAAAGTGTTCACAAGAACAATATATGAATAAAACAATTTGGAATCATAAAATAATAAGCAGGAAAATAAAAAATAATGAACGGGAAGCAGAAATAATAGACAAATAGGCAGGAAAGTGGAAAAACAGCGAACGGAAAGCAGAAATAATAGACAAATAGGCAGGAGAGTGGAAAAACAGCGAACGG
Organism: Limulus polyphemus; assembly: GCF_000517525.1. NCBI lineage: Eukaryota > Metazoa > Arthropoda > Merostomata > Xiphosura > Limulidae > Limulus > Limulus polyphemus. The sequence continues at coordinate 67,695 of NW_013667343.1, read as the reverse complement.
AAAGCAGAAATAATAGACAAATAGGCAGGAAAGTGGAAAAATAACGAATGGAAAACAGAAATAATAGACAAATAGGCAGGAAAGTGGAAAACGGCGAACGCGAGGCAGAAGTAATAAAAAAATATTCAAGAAAAGTGGATGAACAGCAAACTGGAAACACAAATAGTGGACAAATAGTCAGAAAAAGGGAAAAACAGCGAATGGGTTTGTTTGTTTGTTTGAATAGTGGGATTGACCGTCACATTATAACGCCCCCATGGCTGAAAGGGCGAGCATGTTTGGTGGGACGGGGATACGAACCCAAACAGCGAATGGGAGGCAGAAGTAAAAACAAATATTCAAGAAAAGGGGAAGAACAGGAAACTGGAAGCACAACTAATGGACAAATAGACAGGAAAGAGGGAAAACAACGAATGTGAGGCAGAAGTTTGTTTGTTGTTGTTGTTTTTTTTTTTGGAATTTTCAAAGCTAAAGTCTTCAAATTGAATTATACGAGTTCGTAGGAAAATGTCAACTTTAACTTTTTCAATTAAATTGTATTTGTGAATAGCTGTACCTGAACAACTTTAAAGCTATGAATCAACATTTATTTATAATTTAAAATATTGTACTGATACATGCTATCGGTGGAAAGATATTTGAACATGGCCAGGTGGTTGGGGCGCTCGACTCGCAATCTGAGGGTTTCGGGTTCGAATCCCCGTCACACCAAACACGCTCGCCCTTTCAGCCGTTGGGGCGTTACAATGTGACAGTCAATCCCACTATTCGTTGGTAAAAGAGTAGCCCAAGTGTTGGCGGTGGGTGGTGATGACTAGCTGCCTTCCCTCTAGTCTTACACTGCTAAATGAGGGATGGCTAGCGCAGATAGCCCTCGTGTAGCTTTGCGCGAAATTCAAAACAAACAAACATTAAACGGGTTATGACAAATTCCCATTTTAAAATTTATCTTCTTCAAGATATAATTTACAAACTTAACCTTGAATTTTTCGCTTTAAAATGATAAAAAATATTAAGAAAACATTGATAAAGCATTTATTAGTTCAATTCGGTTGCTTTGCTCATATATTTCGAAAGATTAATGTTTCTGCATGTTTCTAAACATTAAAGATTTCAAAAATAAGAAGGAAGATAATATAATAAGTTATCGTGAGATGGAATCGCTAATTGCGTTTAGAAACAGGCAAACGACGTTTACTTGGCTACTGCACTCCTACATTTACCCCCAAGTGGCACAGCGGTATGTCTGCGGACTTATAACGCTAAAATCTGGGATTCGATACCCGTGGTGGGCAGAGTACAGATAGCCCATTGTGTAACTTTGTGTTTAACTTCAAATAAACACGCTCATACGTTTTGATTTAATCAATTCTTGATAATATTGAAATGAAATTTTAAAAACCAAACGCTTAAAATAATATCTGTTTATTTTAATATTTTAAACTGTAAAGAAGTAGCTAAAAACCTGAATAAATTCTTTGGGCAAATATGTTTAATATTTAATGATGAGTGGCTTTTGTTGGCAGACGTAGCTATTGTGTACGTAACATATACTCCATTGTCTTTACTCAGGTATTGTCTAAATCAAGATGTGAATAATAAAGAACAAGACGAATGTCAATATGTTTTTACTTTGGCAATTTTCTTATCCAGTGTTTATACGCAAGTAACTTCTTCATTAATTGTGTTTTACTAAAACTTGTCCATAACAATCAAAGCAGCATATTTCTGAATACAGCAGATTTTCCTATAATAGAAAATTATTGACGCTGCTTCATTAAAGATTTATTAAAGTTGCATTACTTGTAGAAGTAATGGTCTAAGAAACAATACATATTTCAATGTTAAAGTTCAAATTCACAGAATAACGTCCGTCGACATAAATGGTAGCAATTACGGACAACAAGAACCTAGTGGTATTTAAATAAGAAAGAAATTTTCAAAAGGTATTATTTTCTTTTTTCTTGTCGCATGGATTTCTCTATATAAAGACACCAAGTTAATTAAAATACTAATATTAGTATTATTAATTCAAACAGCTTAGATTATTAAAAATCTTACGGTTTAGACGCCAAAAGCTGGCGAAGTATTGAAAATTAAATACCAATAGGCCTAAAATTTCTGATAAAAATTAAGTAAACTTCAGAAGTATTTTTCTTTGTTGTTGTTGTTCACACTTCTTTTAGTTTTTCCATTTCGGATTCGAAATCAAATTATGTAAAAATAGCATTTAAGATCTATCTATTGTCTCCAAAAAGTTCACTCTCCAACAGACCTTTCGTTAAATTCCAAAAACCGTCAGTTTTTTTTAAACATTATTTTCATGTGCAGTATAAGCTTTTAAAAGTCAAACTCTGAAAGCTGGCGAAGCATCAGAAACCAATAGGTCTAACACTTTTGATAATATTCACGTAAACTGCAGATTGATAAATTTTTTCAAGAAGGCAGTGACTGTTTTAAGATAAAATATAGATCTGAAATGCTATTTTTACACAGCTCTGATGGAAATCCGAAGTCGCCAAATTAAGAGGTGTAACGAATTTGTTCTTATGTATTTATTTTAATATCAACGTTGTTTAGATTAAGTTTATATTTAAAAACATGCATAGCTTATAGTGTTCGATATGTATTGCGAAACTCACGTCTATTCTCCAAAGTTGCAAAAGATTCTCGAGAGTAAGAAACAAAAGTATATGTGTGTACGTGAACGCTTTAATCAGTACTGTTACGTAAGACTGAATTTTCTAGAAAACCTTCCCACGGCTATAAGTATAACCAACGCGACGCGCCAAAAGGAGAGTGTCTATAATTAGTTCGCTATAGCCAGTGAGCTATAAACTTCAAAAGCTACAACTGTAATTGTTATAAGGTTTACCAATCGGAAAACTTCAGATATTTGACCAGGAGCATTTACAAAGTTCGAACATTACAACTCATTTAACTTCAGTGGATTCACATCGGACATTAATACTTTTACGAAAACATTATTTATCTAACGGCATCGATAGAAACTCAATTTCTAATAGGTGTATGAACAGTGTGAAGACTACAGGGCTAGCTAGCTCGCCGTTAAGCGAAACATACCTACATAAACTCGTAATTAACTCGCTCATCGTGAACCCTCGATAAGATATCGAAGAAGTTCCAGACTAAAAGTAAAAGGAAGACTTTATATTACTTGTAAGTTTGTGAAACTTTTGTTTATGAATCATTGTTTGTAATAGCTATTTGTAATAATTGTTATTGTAAATTGTATTGTTGTGTATATATTAAAACGTATTTGTGTTAAAAAAGAAAACGGTGTGTATCAATCTTGTTGGCAAATATCGTAAACTGACTATATATCGGCTTTAAAAACTAAATCCAAAGTACAATTTAACTACAAAATTTAAATTATCAGTTAACTCGGCTTCGGACTATTCGAAATTCTAATACGTAAC
>NW_013667343.1:61825-63627 GCF_000517525.1 Limulus polyphemus | reverse complement strand
GTACAATTTAACTACAAAATTTAAATTATCAGTTAACTCGGCTTCGGACTATTCGAAATTCTAATACGTAACAGAGGATATGAGAAAAACATCTGCATGAACTGCTTCACCACCTTTATGTTTCGCCGTCACAATAACTTACTATAGTATATGACAATGTTCACCTCTCGAGAACATCCTTTCAATTTATACTTCTTGTATCTTCTAGTCCTGACCATAATGCTGCCTCCACTTCATTTTTCATTTATCCTTCCTGAGATTGGTTATTTTCTACACCAGACTCTGATAACTATTCCCCGTACATTCGTCTCATGAACCCTCTTTCTTCTGTTACAACAAGAGAACCTTCCTTTGTCTCGTTGTTTCTCCTACCCGTCAATTATATATACGGCTGTCTCTTATGACATTCTCTCGTATCTCAAGAGAGGGCGCAACCCTCTGATGGCCAGTCAGCCTTGATCTCGAAATGAACTGACCGATAAAAAAACAAAAAATTCTAATCGTCCTTCCAAACTGATGAGACCTGATATTGAACGAGAGGCAGTAACTTGTGGGAGACAAGAGATAGATCTGAAATGCTGTTTTTTACACACCTTTAGTGAGAACCGGAAGTCATCACATTAAAAGGATATGAAAGAACATCCTCTGGTTTACGACATTTTTATCGCAAAAGTTAGGCTAAGGTAGATTATTATTATTTTTTATTCCGTGGGTACGATAATATTAATACTATCCATTTAAGTAGGTTTGAACTGCAGTATGTTTTAATGACTGTGAGATATTTCTCAAATAGCAAAAAATAAAATCAATAGTTCAAGACCTAATCGAAAATAGCATTGTTTCATTAGATAAACGCATTCAATCATAGAAGTTTAAATCCTGTAAGCTTCAAAGTATACAAACTGTTTAATCAAAAATTTCCAATTACATCATTAAATATTGAAAATTAATACAACAATAATGAATAGCTTGTAAATGAAAAAAAAAAACACGTTTTCGTTTGTGATAACGTTTCATTACTGGTTGAATGTTACTAAATTCAAATGTTTCGAGAAATACTTGGTCAACAGTCTAAAAAAGCTTCAAGCAATCTATGATATCGAGGTACAATATATACATCGTTCAAATACAAGTCCATTCTTGCACTCGTATGTGTATACAAGTCCATTCTTTTCTAAAAAATATAAACGATATAAACCACAAAATAGATACGTTCATTAATGACAAGTTTGATGTAAACGGAAACTAATCAAACTCATTTTCTATAGTTTAGTTTTATAAAAAGTTTCAATTCATAATATTCGTTTACTTTATTGCCTTCAAAGACTTTTTTTTACTTATTTTGTTTTAGTTTGCTTGTAGTTCTCAGAGGAATTCTGTTTAGAAACGATGTTTTCAAGAACGATAAAAGTCACAATTTTTATAACAGCATGCCTTAAGGCCAAGGGCACAAACAAGGCTGTAAAATATATATTGTTTATTTCAGGCATTACGGGATAGATATTGGAAAGATCACTTTCAAGTTTAAGTGTTTTTTTTTTATAGTTAGTGTCCATTGCATAGGTAAGATTCAGGAACTGGAGAATAGGGATAATTGAATAAGATATTAGTTGTTTAATCACGCCGTGACTTTAATACTACACCAGAGTATCATAATATCATTACGATATTTTTCTGGTGTACAGATAGCTGTAACTTAACAATAGGACCAATAATCTTTTTTTTTTTTTGCCATTCGGATGGCTTTACAAAAAAAGGCACATCAGAATGTACAAAACAATGGAGGAGGCAGTCACAAGCGA
>NW_013667343.1:50897-60998 GCF_000517525.1 Limulus polyphemus | reverse complement strand
TTATAAAGTGGTAGTTTCTACAGGTGACATATAAAGTCATAGTTTCTACAGGTGATTTATAAAGTGGTAGTTTCTACAAGTGATATGTAAAGTTATAGTTTCTACAGGTGATCTGTAAAGTTATAGTTTTTACAGGTGATCTGTAAAGTTATAGTTTGTACTTGGTGATCTGTAGAGTTATAGTTTCTACTTGATGATTTGTAAAGTTATAGTTTCTACTTGATGATCTAGTAAAGTTATAGTTTCTACAGGTGATCTGTAAATTTATAGTTTGTACTTGGTGATCTGTAAAGTTATAGTTTCTACTTGGTGATCTGTAAAGTTATAGTTTCTACTTGGTGATCTGTAAAGTTATAGTTTCTATAGGTGATCTGTAAAGGTTTTCTTAGGAATTATGGTGACACGTGTATTGTTAAATTAACAACTTTTAGTATTAAAGCTACTTACAGAAACGGAATATAAGCGCAGATAACAATAATAGGGAAACAAACTAAACAAAAAGGATACTGGTTATTAACGACGCTAACGAAAGAACTCCACAAGCTAGCCGGATAAAGAATACAGGTAAGCCGTTGTGTTTAGGGTACATGAAATAGGTTATTATCGTCTGAAGTAGGGTATAAGCCACCCCTACTATGAAAAGCATAAAAGCTCCAATTGAGTGTGGTAGAAGAATCTGTGTTTTCTTTAAAAACAAAAATTAATTAATGAAATGTTCATTAGTATGACTTATGAAAAATAAGCTATCATTTATTGTTTGTATTTGATTGCTGAGGGATACCGTCAACATAAAGCATATATTTCGACAATACAATAACGATATTTTAGGGTTATTATTGGTCTCCGAACAAACAACATAACCGCAGCATTTGTTCAGTTTCTAGGAAAGTAGCTAAACATTTTATTTAAAACTCGGTGGCTAATTTTAATCCTTTATATTTCATTTATCATCTGCTTGTAATGATACTTAAAAATAAATCTAATTTAAAAATATAATGAATTACTTTCAAAGAACAAATTACCGGTGCTCTACAAACAAGAGTACATAACAAGATATGTATGAATTTTATTACTGAATATTTATAAATATCTTTATCTGTTTGATATTGAAAAAAATATATGACATCAGTTATTTATCTTTTATGTAGATACAAATATATCAGATACTTATTCTTCACCACAGGAATCAAACCGGACAAATTTCAATGAGTTTTCTCACGGACTAATGTACAGAAAATGCTGTACATCTATGATTTCACAAGTTTTGTTGATCATGGGGACAGTGTTAAGAAATTATGACCCTCTACGATCTGCTATCCATCAGATGTCTATGAAACCACAACCATATGAGGTCATCACTTACCCATTCTTCACTCTTCTCGTCATAATTGAAACCAACCGGATACACTGCCACAATGAACATACCAACATTAGACAGTAAGCCTACTAGGAAAGAGAGCGAATTAAAAACGTTGATAACAACACTGCTTCTATCTGTGATATCAGCTACAATAAAGTAACGCAGAGTCATTGTTGATATTCCTGCAAGAAATAAAGTGGACAACAGTCAGAGATGGGTCAGTAATCAGCTTTTTACGTACGAAGCTATGGCCAGAGTTATAAAACTAGGAATGGCATAAAAGTTTGATCTTGCAATAGAAATAAATACATAAATAAAAACCGACAACATTATTTTAAACACATTAGTTTATCCTCTTATTGCTCACTGAAAATTCAAATAAATATAAATACAAATAACCAGAAGATGATTCACCTAGTAGAGAGATCTACAGATCACCTATAGAAACAGATCACCTATAGAAACTATAACTTTACAGATCGCCAAGTAGAAACTATAACTTTACAGATCACCTATAGAAACTATAACTTTACAGATCACCTATAGAAACTATAACTTTACAGATCACCAAGTACAAACTACCACTTTACAGATCACCAAGCAGAAACTATAACTTCACAGATCACCAAGTAGAAACTATCACTTTACAGATCACCAAGTAGAAACTACCACTTTACAAACACCTGTAGAAACTATGACTTTATATATCACCAAGTAGAAACTATAACTTTACAGATCACCAAGTACAAACTATAACTTTACAAATCACCTGTAGAAACTATAACTTTACAGATCATCAAGTAGAAACTATAACTTTACAGATCATCAAGTAGAAACTATAGCTTTACAGATCACCTATAGAAACTATAACTTTACAGATCACCAAGTAGAAACTATCACTTTACAGATCGCCTATAGAAACTATAACTTTACAGATCACCTATAGAAACTATAAACTATAGCCAACCATGAAAAAAAAATCAGCCAAATTGAAGAAGTCATACATCACAGACTGCCTGATCTTTTTTAGTCTGTTTATTTGTTGTTAAGCGCAAAGCTACACATTCTAATAATTAAAAAGATTTAAAAAATTTTTCACTCCACTAGTTGCGGCGCTCATAGTGAAGTTAAGTTTAAAACAACACACACAAACACCTGTAAAGCATACCGTGGTAAATAAAACGCCCCGTGATTCTATCATCACTTGGTCATCACATTGAAATTGTTATTCTAACGTATTTTACTACTATTAATTACTTTATGTTTTACAAAAGAGGAATTTTTAGTGGCAAGATATCAATTCACTTGCGACTCACTAGGGTGTTGCGGCACTTTTGTGAAACAATACAAATTATTTTTCCTATAAGAAAACTTGGCTAGTTGCCAGTTAGAAAATTTGCTTGCCATGTACACTGGGGAATGTTGAGTGAATTTGCATCCAAACTAAAATGAAAAAATAACAACAGAAATTTCGAAAAAAACGGGTGATCTAATGCATGGTATTTAGAATATAAAAAAGTAATTATTAAAAAGCAAACTCCATAAGGTAATTGTAATGGGATGATAACTTGGGCTATAACACCTAATTGATATTTTTGATCGATTAAGTGGATCCATCGACAGAGGATCCGAGCTGTAAAACTGAATATACCTTTTTCTACTGACCTTTGCCTTTTTTAGGGAGAAGGGTGCGAGAAGTGGTCAAAACTGAAAAACTTCGGGTAAGAATTTTACTGTTGAGAAAAGGCAAGTATGTACTGGTGTAAATATCATATTTAACGCAAGACAAATTCTGATGCACTAGACCTATTAAAAACTTTTATTTGTACACCCTTGCCTTATATTTGCATGGTCATTTGAAATACCAAAAACATTATGTTCTTTAGTAATTTAAGCGCCTCCTGTAGCGAAAAGCAAGAAATTAGTGAGTTGAAACTCTGTTTATATAGTACATTCAAGTGTACAGATTGCTTATAAACAGCAACCATTTTGGTAAACCTTTGCCTTTTCAAATTAACAGAACTTTCAACTTAGCGATTTTCAAAAAAAAAACAAAAAAAACACAATTTAACCGATTTTGACTTTGGGTGACTTCTAGATGCAAATAATGTGATGTAGACCCAAAAGATTAACACGTATTCGTTTTGCCCCCACCCACCGCCAACTCTTGGGCTACTCTTTTACCAACGAATAGTGGGATTGACCGTCACATTATAACGCCCCCCACGGCTGAAAGGGCGAGCATTTTTGGCGTGACGGGGATTCGAACCCGCGAACCTCAGATTGCGAGTCGAGCGCCCTAACTACCTGGCCATGCCGGGCCTTTCACATAAATGTGATAGTATAAAAAGCATAAAAGTTGATGTTTGAATATCGAGCAAATAAACCCCGCCACCTTATGGCAAAATTTTATTACATCTCATTTTAAATGTAGTGAATTATTCACAGCAAATTTATACTGAGCATTCACAAATTTATTAAGCTAAATAAAAATTAGGAGAAAGACATCGAATATGTGGTGCTGTTAATCTTCGCCGTGAAATGACAGATTCCATTTATTCTAGATTCAAACATCAAAATTATTTCTTATTTTAATTGTAGATAAGTTTATTTATTGTTTTTTTATCATAATGAATAATCAGATTCACTCAGAAATGACATACTACACTGTCGTACGGTTATACTTTCCTTTTCCAGTTTTTGCCTTTGTAAAACATTGTATTATAAAACAACACACGAAATTATCATTGTAACCAGTGTAAGAAAAGTGAGTTAAATATATTACTAAAATAAACTTTGAAACACTTGTGAAATCTCTCGAGTGCCTTAGGTTAGTCATCAAAATTCATTTCAGGATGAATATAGGTAATAAGGGATGGTTTAGAGGGTAAGGTACTCATTGAAGTAAAAATCAAAGATGATATTATTATAAACCAAACTGAGCCCCAATATCATTCACTTAAGTGAATTGAACTGCCATCTGTTGATTAATAATGAAATTAAAATATATTATTACAAATACATATCTTCTTGTCGTTCTTAGAATTCATGTGTAATGCTACACAAATAATAAACGAGCCTTCAAAGCCAGGGAAAAACAAGAGCCGATATTCAAATACTTTTTAAGTATTCAAAATATAAAACCATAAAATCAAATATAATATTATCCATGTGTTAATAGAAAAGATATCAAATGACCAGCAGAGAAACGTTGATTTTAATTCGTAATTCCTAATATTAGGTCGTCAAGAAATTAATGTCGCTTTTTTTTAGTTGAAAAAACCCGAACAACTTATATATCAAAACAAAACACTTATCAAATGAAATAGTATCCATTCTTAACGATGATACTTTTCCATCTTACAATCAGGTTGTTAATGCCCTGATTAAAGAAATCATTTGGCTTTGAAGCAAAAAACATGTTGATGTCCTCTTTAACATCTTCCACATTTGCATACGTTTTCCCATTATTTATTATTACTTACTGTCCTGGTTCTTTTCAGTATATTCTGATATTTATCAGAATCGAAGGTATATTTCGACTGTTAGAAGGTATGTAATTAGTTTTCGAAAGATGAAAAGTATTATTTGAAGTAAAAAAAAACACTTATATTGATCTTATTCGCAAGCTCCCTAATCATGCTGTAACATAATCCCAAATTACTTGACACTGCTAAAAATACATTTTTAAAGTTATGGGCGCAAGTCTGAATGATTGAAAAATTTAATATTTTATTCAACGTCCCACTCTAGCCCTTCCTTCTAAAAGCTTGAGGAAGAAAAGATAATGGTAGTCAGGGCAAAACAGCAGAGAAAAATTTATATATATATAACGCATACAAAAAAAATTGTGTCTGTCTGTTTGTCCGTTATCTAACTACTCCTAGATCGCTGGGCCAATCTCAACCAAACATTGTGGAATCATAGTTTGTAACAAGGGGCATGTTAATGGGGGTACACAACTCTTACATCCCTCCCCACATTATTGTTGTTATTTAGCATTTATTATCTTTAACGTAAGTTAACGTTAATTACATTAATCGATGGAGTTACGTCCTTAAACCAAGAACAAAAAAAACTTTATTACATTTTCTATAAAACAACATACACACAGTGTGGGGGAGGGCACACAAGCATCTTATATATCTCAGAGAGTGCAATAGCACTCTCTATGGTGAAATGCAATGGGAAAAAAGGCCGCCATTATTACAATAACACATGAATTGTGGTGACGTGTCTATTCCAACAGCCACCATATGGCTGATATGAAGAGCCTTTCTTGAGTTATACCCACTTCCTACTTTGACCCGTGGCCTTTCAACTTTGGCCCTTAAGAAACTTCTGCGGCCAATGACTGCCAATTAATTAATCACGTGAAACACTGTGGCAGGACATTAAGAGCTGGGTGTTGAAAGTGGGTAACAGAAAGCACCCCTACCTCCACTACTCTGGCCACTAGTGACCTCTTCCTACAAAGTCACCTTGACCATCATACAGTGTACACCGTGCTTTAAGTATATAAATATTGTTTGTTTGTTTGAAGTTAAGCACAAAGCTACACAATGGGCTATCTGTGCTCTGCCCGCCACGGGTATCGAAACCCGCTTTCTTGCATTGTACGTCCGCAGACATACCGTTGTGCCACTGGGGGGCTATAAACATTGAGTTCGTAAAGCTTATTCAAAACTTTTGGTGAAGTAATAATGAATACTGTAATAATATGTTATGTTATAAATAAATTATGTGAAAGTTAGGATTTTTGTGTTATTTATCATACCATCCACCCCCACATTTTTTTTAGTTCATAACTCGGACAAAGGACGGGTACCTCAACTTGTATGTAATAATTTGTAAACCACACTATATCTGCTATATTCAGTACCGACGAGACCTTTCGCTGAACACTAGGGCTCATCTGGCCAGCTCTTGTTTCTGTCTGTATTTGAAAAGCTTATTTAATATTTGTAAAGATGTCAAGAACATATTTAAGGACCGAAAACATTGATAACAGCATTGATATCCAGTTGGTGACGTAAGGCAGAGTGGTCATAAAATATTTTTGTATGTTACCTGTTACTCATAGTTAAGGCTATTTTATTAATAGTAATTATGAATAGCAGTTTTTCTAGTAGAAGTTATTACATGATGGAATGAGTTCGATTATGTGAAGGGTAATTATTATTAAAGTCATTTATATATCAGAATTAAGGAAAGTTTAATAACAAAATATTATGAATTTATTATTTTTATTAAAATTAACTATTACTATCATTCAGAAGAAATTACGAACCAGAAAGTTAGTCTGATGACTTAGGAACTCTGTAATGAGACCTTTAATTTTGTTTATACCTTAGAACTAAAGAAAACTTTTCGTTATATTCAATGTAAGTACTGGTTGTTTGACTGACAATTATACACTTGTTATCTTATAATATTTTACTGCGTCACCTTAGAACAAATGCTTTTAACTGAGTTTAAGTTAGTTAACTATAAGGGTATATTAATTTAATTTTAACTTATATGGCACACGTGACTCTGTAAAGTTAAGAATTTTACACACGAAAAAAAGATATTTAATATGCGTTCATCTACACCTGGCAACAATTAAAGGTGTTATCTAGGCCAAAGCCTCATCCCCCGATGGATCAGCGATAGGTTTACAAACTTACAGTGCTAAAATTCGGGATTCGATCCTTCACAGTGAACAAATCGCGAGTGACCTATTAAGTAACTTTGCGCTAAAATAAACAGACCAACTAATATATGCAACTCTTCATGTTTATTATAAAAAAAATACTTGACTTTATGTACTACAACTTAGTAATTTCCACGTCCACATCTGGTTCAGTATTTCGAGGATATTCGTTCGTACGGTTTTCGTAAAGTTCTACTGTCATTGAAAGCGACACCTTTCTAAATTCTCTATAAAATGTAAAGAAATAAGCAATAAAGAAGAAAGCGAGAACCCACTCAGCTGTAATACTGACAGTTTTCCCTGTAGTTAGCTGAAAGAAAATATAAAATATAAACATAGAAATCGTAATATATATATATATGTATATATATATTTAATAACTCTTCAAAATTATTATTTCTTAATTATAAATCCTCCTCCATAAAACAAGAAAGTTAAACATATTGCAGTTTTCAGTTGCATATCAGAGGAGATAATAACAAATAACTATATCAGGGCTTTCAATATTTATTATTAACAAAAGTCCTCTCTTTGAGATCTTTTAAAAAGTGTTGTTGATATTATAGGCTACTATCATCACCAATGAACTTAAAGCAAGCTATTCATCCATCAATATGTATATGACCAAACAAAATTCATGATATATACGTAAAGAGTATACACATTTTGAATTAAAACTGTTTGGTCATAAACTATTCATTGTTAATATATTCAAATTAAAATATACTTACTTTTCTACTGCCTTCATTGTTTTGACTCCCATCTCCCCAAGTCTGTTTTTCAACTGGTACAGCTACCATCACTGATTACCAAATTTAGGCCATGTTTTCTCACAATGTTTTGGTTAGAATTTGCACAGTTTAAAATTATGACATATTATTAAAAGTAAAAAAACGAAAACGACGTTTTTTGGTACAAACTAATAAATATAATTTTGGGCAAAATCTAATAAAGATTTTATCTTTAATGGTGCCAAAAAACGCGTCGATTTTGTTCTTTTTTGCTCGTAGAATACAAGAACAGAGTTCCTGGAAATAAATTATTACGAAATTGAACAAAAATGTGTTATAAATCTAGATTTAAATGTTGAAGCCAAATTACTTCTTTGTGTATTTTGCATAATAAAACACTTATTGTTATTTTCGTTGTGTGTGTGTGTGTGAAATTGAAAAGGTGATTTCTTTCAGGCTTAGCATGATAAACTAACTATAACTTATGCATAAAATAGTAATATTATATTACATTTCACCATATTCCGTGGAATATTAATGTGGAATTTCGGTTTGCAGATATCCTTCAGAATAGTCATGTTGGACATATTAATGTGGAATTTCGGTTCGCAAATATCCTTCAGAATAGTCATGTTGGACATATTAATGTGTAATTTCGGTTCGCAGATATCCTTCAGAATAGTCATGTTGGACATATTAATGTGTAATTTCGGTTCGCAGATATCCTTCAGAATAGTCATGTTGGACTCGCTAACTGCATGTTCAAGCTTATTGAGTCATGGAGCGTGTTTTGTATTTATTCTCATCCTCCGACCAAATCAAAAATCTTTATTACACAGAGGACAAAAACAAAACACAAGGGCAAGTGTATATAGTAGATGTATTGAACTGGCTAGATAAGAGTGAAGGAATCTTTAATATTTTCTTTTATTAGGTCAGTTGTCCGATTACAAGTTATACTAAACGTAAATTTAAACATAAAAAAACAATTAAAATAAACCACAAAGTTAAGTTTAAACAAAAAAAATGCAAATGCTTAAACTACAATTTAAGCTAAACAAATTCCAAATCCCTCGAAAGTCAAAGTCTGCTACATTCCAATGTTAAGCTAAAAAAAGATTCATTAAAATAGTAAAAGTTAAAGCAAAAACGGTACAGAAGTTAAAGTTATTATAGTTACTCTAATTCCCAAAAGTTAAAAAAAGCTACCTTCATCCACTTCGATCCCAGTACAAAGCCCTTAAGCCTTATCCCATTCGCTGACAGAAAAGACAGCCATCTATCTTACAATGTTACCGTCCCTAATTTAGCAGTGTAAGACTAGATGGAAGGCAGCTAGTCATCTAGCGCAGATAGCCCTCGTGTAGCTTTGCGCGAAATTCAAAACAAACCAAACCACTTATTTGAATATTCTAAAGTTTATTGCTACGTCGAATAATTAAATATTACAGTCATTAGTCAACGATATTTTTCTTCTATCATAAATGTAACTGCAGCATTGAATTCCATATGACCATTTTAAGTTTATATATAATATAATAAAAACACATGTAATTTGGTGTTGTTATCAGAACACATTATGAGAGGACCTTTCATTACCAGACAGATTTGTTGACTTTCAGATTCAATGCTTTCATTCATAGATATTGGGACTCGAAGGGGGAGTAAGCCCTTCAATCAGTTTCTTATTTAGTATTTTTCTATGTAGTTGATTGACTTTGCCAGCTGAATGAAAGAAGGCTACAGTTCTTTGACACATTATGAAAATTACGTTGTTAATAGCATTTGTGTAACTGTATAATTACCACGAAAGGGTGCCGAGGGCCACCTGGCGGGATAAGCTGTTTTAACCAGTTACACCACTACACAGTAGTGTGTTTTCTGTCAGTCAGCCAATAGATAGTAAAATGACGTCACATAAGAGACGCTTAACATTGCAGTTTGCACATGCCATGAATCACGAGAAGAATTGTGCACTCTTTAGACTACAACACAGGTTTATTTACTCTTGAAACAGAACACTTTCAGGGACTCTGCGGAATTACATCTAGTATATATACTGGTTATTGTCTGAAACCTTCTTATTATTTGTATTAACTTACGATTGTGTAGTATACAACAAATAATTTAATTTGTAATTTCTATGTTTTTCTATGCACAATACAGTTCGGGTTATTGTGTGAAATTATTGGATAATGTCTCAAAGCGTTTTTATTGATTGCCAGTCACTTGTGACTGCCTCATCCATTGTTTTGTACATTCTGATGTGCCTTTTTTTGTAAAGCCATCCGAATGGCAAAAAAAAAAAAAAAAAA
>NW_013667343.1:49089-49951 GCF_000517525.1 Limulus polyphemus | reverse complement strand
AAACTATCACTATACAGATCACCTGTAAAAACTATAAATTTACAGATCACCTGTAGAAACTACCACTTTACAAACCACCTGTAGAAACTATGACTTTATATATCACCAAGTACAAACTATAACTTTACAGATCGCCAAGTACAAACTATAACTTTACAGATGACAAGTAGAAACTACTACTTTACAGATCACCAAGTAGAAACTATAACTTTACAGATCACCAGGTAGAAACTATAACTTTACAGACAACCTGTACAAACTACCACTTTACAGATCACCAAGTAGAAACTACCACTTTACAGATCACCAAGTAGAAATTATCACTTTACAGATCACCAAGCAGAAACTATCACTTTACAGATCACCAAGTAGAAACTATAACTTTACAGATCACCAAGTACAAACTATAACTTTACAAATCACCTGTAAAAACTATAAATTTACAGATCACCTGTAGAAACTATAACTTTACAGATCACCTGTAAAAACTATAACTTTACAGATCACCAAGTACAAACTATAACTTTATATATCACCTGTAGAAGCTATAACTTTACATATCACCTGTAGAAACTACCACTTTACAGATCACCAAGTACAAACTATAACTTTACAGATCACCTGTAGAAACTATAACTTTACATATTACCTGTAGAAACTACCACTTTACAGATCACCAAGTACAAACTATAACTCTACAGATCACCTGTAGAAACTATAACTTTATAGATCACCTGTAGAAACTACCACTTTACAGATCACCTATAGAAACTATAGACTTTATATATCACCTGTAGAAACTATAACTTTACATATCACTTGTAGAAACTACCACTTTATAAATCACCTGTAGAAACTATGA
>NW_013667343.1:45530-49073 GCF_000517525.1 Limulus polyphemus | reverse complement strand
CACCTGTAAAACTATAAATTTACAGATCACCTGTAGAAACTATAACTTTACATATCACTTGTAGAAACTACCACTTTATAAATCACCTGTAGAAACTATGACTTTATATATCACCTGTAGAAACTATAACTTTACATATCACCTGTAGAAACTGTAACTTTATATATCACCTGTAGAAACTACCACTTTACAGATCACCAAGTACAAACTATAACTTTACAGATCACCTGTAGAAACTACTACTTTACAGATCACCTGTAGAAACTACTACTTTACAGATCACAAGTAGAAACTATAACTTTAAAGACAACCTGTACAAACTACCACTTTACAGATCACCAAGTAGAAACTGTAACTTTACAGATCACAGATAGAAACTACCACTTTAGAGGTCCTCAAGAAGAAACTATAACTTTACAGATCACAGATAGAAACTACCACTTTAGAGGTCCTCAAGAAGAAACTATAACTTTACCGATGACCTGTAGAAACTAAAGCGTTTTAGATCATCGATAAAAACTATTGCTTTATAGATCACCGGTAGAATCTATCGCTTTATAGGAAATTAATTTAAAGAAAATAAAATTATCATATCAAGCGTTAAAAAACTAACTAAACTTACATATTTTTAGGTTCTACGTGTTAATGTTACAACTGAAGAATTATATATATAGCTTTCAAGATTCACTCTTGTGATAATTTTATTTATTAGACTATGTTGTTTAAAAATTAAATTCTAGTCATATCATCGTGGCATAACCTTCCAACGTTTGTAAATGAACTTGCTTAGCGTTTGAAGAAAAAACAAACGAGTCTGAGAAAATTTAAGTTGCCAGAAACAGAAAACTAAGTAACTGTTGGAACAGAACTAGTTTACGTAAAAATAAATAAATAATGGTCACTTTTGAATATCTCACCTAATGAAGATCCACAAAACAGAAATATTCCAAAAACGCCACTCTGCGGAGGATGGCCACCAGCCTCACTGTAGAAACATAATGATCGCTATCATGCAATTATTTATGAGAAAAAAAAATCTCATTTTTTTGATTTAACAATCATTGGCTTTAAAAGCAAGTACATTTAAAGTATGTATTCACTATTCTATTTATTAGTTTGCTTTTTCGAACGCCAGGTATGTCTTGAAATTATTGTGTTCACTATTTACTAACGAATTTAAGTGTCTAGCTAAAGAAACCTCATAAGTTCAGAAAGATAGGTTTTAAACCAATAACAAGTTAACAGAAAATTTGCTTTTACGAGGAAAATTCCGAGTGAGGATAAGTTTGGTAAAATCTAAATATATATAAAATAATGCAAAATTCTGTTCAGAGCACTCAGTTGTTAATATAAGAAATATAGTCTGTACATCAATCCACTCGTTAACTTTCCTTCTGTAGCTAGAACAACACAATAAAAACTGTACAGATCCAATTTCTCACAGAATAACGGCTGACGGAAAACACGTTGTTCACATAAGGTTCTAAAATTTCTGGTCTTATATCAGCGTTAACAGATGGAGCCACATGTTAAATTTCAAGAGATATTCAAATTACAATGTTTAGGTAGAACAGCTTTTGTGTATTCGAACAACAATTTTTATTTCACATTCCAAGAAACCTGATGACATAATACTGCTATCTGTAATATTGATCAACTGCGTAATTTTCCACTGAGCACCAATATGTCCAGAGTCTAAACACATTACAAAGGAAGTAGTGAAAAAGAAAAGACAAACAGTTTAATATAAAAGGGAAGTTTAATCGCCCACTACACGTTAAGCACTGAATACAGTGTTCTAAATAATCGTTTGTACTATTTAAATATAAACGGTATTGTAGTTGATGGAAACTTGAGGTTTTGAGCAGTTTAACACGATGCTTCAGGCATATTTTAAATACGATAAGATAGGGTGCCTAAATATATTGAGCCCTGTATAGGCGTGATAACATGTATTATTAAGGTACCTAAAACTCTCTCTTAATTATTCTTATAAGAAATAACATCAATTATTCATTCACAGATATTTTATTGAAAAATACGTATAATTATTTTGGACTCTTTTATGGCCTATAGATTTTCGTCAATAATCGGTCTTGTGGTTCACAATTCCAAATTAGAATCTACTAACTCAGAACTCCAGGAGCATCTAATCTGGTCATTTAGCTCATTTGTCGCATAAAATATAATTCAAGTTGAGAAATACCAAATACTGTTAGTAAATGGGACTTGGCATGACCTGGTGGTTATGGCGCTCTACTCACAGCCTGCTGGTCGCGGGATCCAACCTTGGCATAAAAAATTCTGGGGTCTTCATAATGTGACTGCCAATCTCAATATTCGTTCTTAAAGAGTAGCCCAAGAGTTAGCGGTAGGAGATGAAAAACCTATCTGAGATCATCCATATCTTAGGAATGTCTCATATGGTTAGCCACGCACGAAAATGATATAGTAGAAATGATTAATTTCCAACAACATAGAATTAGCGTAAAATAAAACAAAACTGTAATTCATTATATTCCATGACATTTTTTACCTCTAATGTCATGTGATTATTTGGTGTTTTATCTTATTGTTAGGAAAGTTTTGAATTATTTCAATGTTTCTATTTATTGACGGTTCATTTGTTTCTTGAATTTTGCGCAAAGTTAGTCGAATACTATTAGCTACCAGTAATTTTTAAGTGATAGACTAGAGATAACGCTGCTAGTCAACAAATTAATTCCAACTTTGAAAAGATCCTCTCGGTAAGTAAAACTGCACGCTGACAATAATGTATGTTCTTATAAATACAGTGTAATGTTCCAAGAGACCACTAGAAGAATAGTAACTAGACGTTAAAGTTCATTCGCTAAATCAATTCCTTCAATAGAGATGACCTTAGCTCCATTGGTACTGGATGGCGCTACAGCCATTTTATAACTTCACAGAATACAATATTCTAAGAATGGCAGTCATAGTGAGCAGTTGTTTGTTTCAGCTACATGATTACGTATCTGCGCATACCAATCTGAATTAATAGACTAGAGAGAGAGGAGATAGCTAGCCAACAGCACCCATGCCAACTCTTGAGATACTCTTGTATGGACCAATAATCGGATTTAACCGTTACTTGTACAGCGAACTGACGGCTCCAAAGTGAGGAGAAAGAGCGTATTTCTATAAATATAGGCCGCGAACCATGAACCCTCGGATCCATAATCCTATCAATCTAACTATTATGGGGCGAAAAATGTCATTTTGTTTAATTGCAACAACATAGGTTGGACGCCCTTGTGCTGTCCTCCTATATTCGCGCCGTTACCGTACTCCTGATCTTTGTATTCCAATGTTTCGTAAGCTCTTCAAGAATGACTTCTGGTGGAGCAGTGTTTGTGTTTTCATCGACATATGCTTTCATTCATTGGATATTCTTTGTTTTTAAATCTACCGACAGCTATTTTTGATGAGTGATGTCAGGAGTACAGTTCACCGCTATAGAGCGGTTTTTTTTAAATTTCGCGCAAAGTTACACTAGGCCTATCTGCGCTAGCCGTCCCTAAT
>NW_013667343.1:37280-44436 GCF_000517525.1 Limulus polyphemus | reverse complement strand
TTTTAAGGGCGCCCCCCAGTGGCACAGAGATATGTCTGCGGACTTACAATGCTAGAATCCGGGTTTCGATACCCGTGGTGGGCAGACCACAGATAGCCCATTGTGTAGCTTTGTGCTTAACTACAAACAATACAATACAATACTTTTAAGGGCATCTATGGTACCTCAATCTCGACTGCAGAGTTCATTTAATGAATAATATAATGTATTTATTCATTATAGAATCCACCTCTGCCTCCCAGTTCCCTTGAGCTAAAATACTCCACTTTTCATGGTTATTTAACCTATCAACAGTTCCGCGGATAGCTTTAATTCTTAGTTTGTTTGTAATTAAACACAAAGCTACACAATGGTCTGTGCTCTGACCACCACGGGTATCGAAACCCGGTTTCTAGCGTTGTAAGTCCGAAGACATACCTTTGTGCCACTGGGGGGCGTTTTAATTATTTATAGAAAAATAATAACAACTGAAATTATCGTATCAAATATACCTGTTTAATACTGCCATTCCATTGCTATTAAAGTTTTGACTCGTTTGATTTGATTGTTGTTATGTTGTTGTTTGTTTGTGTTCTGCTCTCCAGAGGTATCGAAAGCTGGTTTTTAGCTATGTAAGCCAGCAGATTTACCACTGAGTCAGTAACAGGTCAAATTTTAGCTGTATTATTATGATTCCAGCTATCCTTATCATGAAATATATGATGTTTTACAGGTGTGGTCTGACGGTATTATTATGACTTCACTTTCTCCAGCTATTCTTATCATGAAAACATGTGATGTTTTAGAGGTGTGGTCTGGCGGTATTATTATGACTTCACTTTCTCCAGCTATCCTTATCATTGTGTATTACATTGTTAACGAGAGCAAGAGTTATGCACAGATTCAATGCAATGATATTTCAATCATTTGGTTCACTTTCATAACCACAGCCTTCGCTTTCCGAATGAGGTCTTTGCTCCAGGTTGGTTAGATGTGCAATCTCGAAGCCCCTTGTTGTCCTACATGCTTTGCTGTGTAGATTAATTTCATTTCTATGGAGAACAATGTAAGATCATTTCTTGGAAGGGTGGTGTCTTTTGTTTCTACATTGTTTAACAATCTTAATATGTAAAAATGTTATGCACCAAAATATTTTTATAATCCTCTATACAAAATTCTATTCATAGTGAATATTGTACCGTTGAATGGTCAGGGATTCACTGTGAGCCAGGCATATATGTTTTGAATAATTCATCTACAACACCATGGTTCACATCTATAGTGACACGTCACTGGATTAGCACATCTTTCAATATCGTGAACTTAATCCTCCTTTTAAAGTTAAAGTTCACCTGGTCGACTCGGAAAGGATTGTTATAGCTACAGCAATATTCCTGAGTCTGGACAGTCTATGGGAAGTATTAAAATTAACCAGCATCACGTAAATATTGCCAGGTTAAAATTATATAAATCATCGTGGGGTTTTAAAGGGTGGTAAGAAAATCATATATGTGATACTTGTTTTTGATAGGCTAATATAAGGTGAGCAGGCTACTAATGTTACTCTTATTTTTAAAGTGGGCGGTAAGATTTTTCCTGAAATGTATGGGACTGTTACTTTTACTTTTAGTAGTAAATGTTCTAAAAAAGTATGGTTAAAGAAGCATTGCAAAAGTATTTATTGAAACATGATAACATAAATAGAAGCCAGGATAGATTTACCAAAGAAATATATTTCTTTACTAATCTGTTATCTTTAATCGAGTATATTGCTTATTATCTGGATGATAGAAAGGGCGTAGGTTTGGTAAACATACATTTTCAAAAAATATCTGATAACATGTCTCCTCAAAGGTTAGCTAAGAAAATTACATCAGCATGGATCACGGAAAGACTAGATATTCGTTGTGTAGGGTGGGAGAAAGCAAAAGGTTGTTATTAATGTAATCCAGACAAACTTAACCCTTGTTCTACTGGAGTGCTTCGTGGGTCAGTGCTTGGGCCGTTGATTTTTCTTAGTTACATTAATGATTAATAAGTACATAAATAAACTAATAAAGTTTGCAGATGGCGTTAAAATGTTGGTTATTTTGGTTTATCATAATTTAGAGCACGCATTTAATATTAATGAGAAACCTCTCAATAGCGTGACTGAAGAAAAGTATTTTGGCATAGTGGTAGATAAGTCACTCAAGCCATTGAAGCAGCATTATGTTGCTAGCTAGCAGAAGTTTAGAGTGCTTTTATAGATACATTGATTACATGGCGAAATATGTGATTATCTCTATATACAAATCACCGATTAGGCCTAACTTGGAATGATATGCTAACTGTTGGTCTCATTACCCAAGAAAGGATACTGACTTATTGGAAAGGATGTAAAAAAGGGCTACTAAGATGATTCCAGGGATAGAAGGTAGACACCTTAAAAGAATAATTAAAATTGTGTAACATATTTTCTTTTCAGAAAAGAATGATAAGATGCTATCTTATTGAAGTTTAAAAGAATATATCAAGAGACTGATACGATAAAGGCCTCTGATTTATTTTTGCTGTTCTCAGAAAATAATAACATTAGAGGTTACAAGTTTAAGATGTGGAAAAGACAGGCTAGTCTCTAGTTAAGACAGTTTTATTTTTCTAAAAGTGTGACTGGCTTATGGAATGAGTTTCTGTCAGTAATGGTTGAGACCAACATTTTACAAGAGGGGAATTAATGATTTCCTGAAAAATGAAGGATAGGCTTAAATTTCTACTTTTCTCAAGGAAAGTATTGAAGGCCCACTTAGTCCCTGTTGTCCATATGTTACATTAATTTCTGCGATATGAGTTTGGTTAACTAATACAGATTTTTATATCTAATTTCTTGTATATCATAATGACGTAAATAAAGTGATAATAATTACACTTCTCTTATTTAATCTAGTTCCCATCGTAACACTTGTTGTTCATGAAAGTTGATGATATAAATAGCGCCTAGACCACTACTATGTCAGTCGTATCTCAGCCGGGTATATCAGATGAGGTGTGGTTAACATATCATAACTTATACTTCTTTATGTTCAATTATAATTTCTTAGAAATAATGTAAGTTTGTTTGTAATTAAGCACAAAGCTACACAATGGACTATCTATGCTCTGGATTCTAGGGTTGTAAGTCCGCAGACATACTGCTGTGCCACTGGGGGGTAATAATATGGGCTTTAAGATCCTTATTAAGTTTGGGCACAGAAACATTTGAAGAATTATTTTTACTAAAAGAAAATTTGAAAACAACTATTTGCAACTAGATAAAAAATGTGAAGTACCTTATACTGATTGATACGTTTAATAAATAGTTTGTGTTTGTAAGAGGAGATAAAACATCTTATGTTAAAATATACAGCTAAGTTCATGAATAAAAGTTTAGATGTGAAGAAGACACGTGTTGTATGCAAATACAGATGTCCCAAGTGTTCCCTGAGGCATAAAATGGCTCACAAGCATGATAAAAGAGAAATACCACGCATGTGTAATTTTTTTAATTTACAGCGTGTATTGTATATTTTTATAATTTCGCACAAAGCTAAACGAAGGCTATCTGCGCTAGACTAGAGTGAAGGCAGCTAGTCAAAACCACCCACCACCAACTCTTGGGCTACTCTTTTACCAACGAATAGTGCGATTGATCACCACATTAAAACGCCCCGATAGTTGAATTGCGAGTCGAGCACCCTAACTGCTAGGCCTATAACTTGTAAGAAATCAAAGCTTATTAAAGGATGTCAGTTCTGACCAATCACCGAAAGAATTAATGTTCCACGCGGGAGAGCATGCGAACTAAAAACTCAACCAGGAACTGAAGAAAGTTAAAGAGCGCCTCTCTCTCTCTTCTTTAACTTGCTGCTATATCTCCCTCTATACTTTGCATCATTTCAGAAATAAATTTAATGAACGTTCGAATATTGATCTCGTTGGAATGTTTTTATTTTACAATTTTTTGCGCAGATCTACACAAAGGACTATCTGTATATATCCGTCCCTAAGTTTGAGCTAATAGCCCAGAGGTAAGGCAGCAAGTCAAACAGCACTTACCTCCAGCTATAGGGCTATTCTTGGCTGATTGAATAGTGGGAACTGACTATCACTACTTTTAGCACAAACACGGCTTCAAATTTGGATTCACAGTCCGGACACGTTTTTCATTGGATGGAAATATGTTAATAAACAGTGTTGTGTGGTATGTACCAATATTAACCAACACTGCACGACAATATTTAAATAAAAGGTCTAGAGACTACATTTGGTTGCTAAGCGACAGAAACTGTCAATGTAGCATCTAAGCAAGGGACATCACTGATCGTCTGCCCGTTAAGGTAAATAGAGAAATTGTAAAACCTGGAACGTGTATTGCTCTTCACACCTAAAAAAAATCAAAAAATCTTGGGTCAACGACTAAGGTTAAAGTTGAAAGTATGGAAAAAAACAATTACCTTATATACGGTATCCATGCGCTGACATCTTCTCGCATAACGGCCCATACATAGACAATTATAATACCACCGAGTAAAAGTAGTGCTAAAGATAATGGAACCCAACCAACGCTCTTCATAACTCGGACTTCCATTCCTCTGTAAAGTTATCAATAGTTAAATCTGTGTTTTATTTTTGTTGTCAAAACTATGAAAGTTTAAAACACTTAACAGACTTGCATACATAGAAGAAAAGCGTGACGTTGGTAGTGAAAGCTAGGTGGCTGTTTGAAGATATCATGTTTTATGATTGGGGTCATCTTCCAATTTCATATCTAACAAAAAATGGCAGGGGATAAAGGTAAACTGTGAGTAAACACGTCTTTCTTTGAAATTTCGTTTCAAAACAGACGTACTGTGGGGGACGTGTAAAATGTAAGTTATAAACGATTTTGTCGACTTTAGTCTAGAATCCATTCTGTTCGTAAACCTTTTTTAATATTTAGGATTTCCCAAAAGTCGATAATGAAAGCGATAATATCAGGCTTACGTATTATATTGTGACGATAAGATAACACTTGCATAAATACATATCATAACTGTGTAACATCCACGAAAATGAAAAGAGATATAAAAATTTAGGTCAGAAAGTCATGTTCGTCTTAAACTTAGGGTACAAAGTCTTCATTGTTGAGTTTAATATACTAAATAATTTATATTGTTGTCGTTTTGAAATTAACGGTGGTAAATTTGTTGAACGTTAGGTGATTTTTTTACTCATTTATTCTATAATTCATGCATATTCAGGTTGTAAAATGAAAAGCCAATAATTATTCGTGGTAAATACAATATCTGTGTGCTTCAGTTTTACATACCACATAATATGTGTGAATTGTGTTTTCCAAGGGCGAGTTTTACTGCAAGATCACAGGAGAAAACAATACTTCAACACGAGAATTAGTGAACGAAAGTACTGCTTTATACCATTTATATTTTATTACAAGTTGTTTAAACCGTCTTGAAACACCAAGAAGTTAAATTAGTTACTCAAAGAGGACCATCAATGATAAAAAAAGGAGTGAAAGAGTATTGATTTTTTCCAACCCAAAGAGCACCGTTGTCACAAGAGGCTTTGTCAGAGTTTAAAATAAATACTAGGGTTGAGTGCAGTTCTTATAACATAACTACAGCTGAAACTCTGGAACTTCTTTAGTAGCATATCGTGGCTCAAACCTTGGGCCTTTCAATCTCTAGCCTGGCACGCTAATCACTAGGCTATACCCCGTCTGGGATGAAGAAAGACGAGTTGGATTGTTTGTTTAAAATATGATAAGAGACACTTGATCCTACCTCAAATAGATCAGGTATTTGATATTTGCGGTAAAAGTCGGTTCAAGATAATGAACAAAAACCGACCTTTGACAGCGACAAAGATTACAGGTAAAGAAATATACAGAGAATTCAGATTTGCTTAAACAGAATCCAGTTGGTCATAAACTTAGAACTAACTATCTATTATGTTAGCCATAAATGTTTAATTTTCTCTAAAGCTAACATTAATATTGTTTATTGGTAAATATTAGGTCTTATTAAACAATGAAATTATATAGAAGTTAACTACGTTATATTAAAACTATCATGCATAGTCACGGATTCGTCACAATCCATGTTGCAGTGTTTGTAAAACTATCGAAAGGCTGTCATGTCCAAAGCACACCATTCCTCCCTAAAAGCTTTCTATAATTAATCTATTTTACGAGGACGACGGTTATCCAGCGTCCGCTTCAATAATCTGATCGCACATAAATCCACAGGCGCTGCATGTTATCGGCGATTTAACGATTCGTTCAATGGAACAGCATGAATATCGATTTCATCCTCCAAATGCTTGAGGTATGTGATGATTCAATATATATATATGTCACGGAAGCAGTTTGTGTACACGTGACTTGTGTTGCTTATCCAGATGAAGATATTTCTAGATTATTTAGCGTAGGGCACGTGAACTGCTTTTGCCACTGAACTTTGTATCCGTGGATTCTAACCTGTAATAAGATGCCACACTTTACATACCGTGGAAGGGGTATGACTTATTGTAAGTCTCTTTCTGGATGGTCATGGGATCTCAAGTTGATCCATATTCCTTAGTTTCCAGCGCCATAAAGTAAGAGAGATATCTCCGTCTTACAAATTCTAAATCCCCGATAGGAACACATCTTTATGATCTGAGTAAATGAAAATTTTGCGTCCCAAAAACAATCAGTTTTCGGTGGCATCACACTATCTACACCATTCAGAAAAAAATGTCAAAATGTAATTCTTATACATTCAGTCCAATCGCGACTTTATATCTGTTGTGGTTGTCCCGCGATTTGCTTATTCGTATATTATATATCTATTATTCATAGCATCTTTAATACCAGTTCGGAAGAGATGTTTCCGCTGACGCAGCAACAAGTATAAAGGGCTTATAACTCTAAAAATTTGGGTTTCAATACCAATGAGAAGAATATAGATAGTTCGTTGTATAGCTCTGCGTTTAACAACAAAATCTCAACAGATGTTCAAGCATTTTTTGAACATTCTTACTTGTATCAGAGGTACATAAAGCTGAAGAATTTCGTTAAAAATGTAATGGATATTGATATATACACCTGAAAAAAAGTTAAGCACCCCCGTGTTTTTTTCAAGTGATTCAGATTCGACGTTCTTGTGACTGATTATAA
>NW_013667343.1:28358-36357 GCF_000517525.1 Limulus polyphemus | reverse complement strand
CTTGTGCCCAATAATGCATAATTTCATTTGATAAACACGTTTAGATTGAATGGTAATTTATAATCAGTCACAAGAACGTCGAATCTGAATCACTTGAAAAAAACACGGGGGTGCTTAACTTTTTTCCAGGTGTATATTTATATATTCTGAGAAATATCACTCGTATTGCACACATTTGTCGCTTTTGACGCCGTATGAGAAGCGCCCACGAGTAAAGTCGTTTTGTTTTAATTTTGTTTAGTGGAACCAGATATTTCCACGTGTAAAAGTTACAATGCACACTATTCTTTACTGTGTGAAAGTTACAATGCACACTATTCTTTACTGTGTGAAAGTTACAATGCACACTATTCTTTATTGTGTGAAAGTTACAATGCACACTATTCTTTACTGTGTGAAAGTTACTCTGATATTTCTCCTTGCATTTAAAAGAGATATTAGAGATATTCGATAAGGCTATTTCACTACTTTTACCAGTGTTCTGAAATGTACACTTTAAGACTAAAAACAAAGCTTATAATAGCAAGGGTTCAGTACCTGTCGCTGTTGACTTTAATTGTGGAATATATTTTTTTACAGCAACTCCAAAATGAATTTTATCGAAATGACAGTTGATAGCATTACAATAATGACATCATATATGACAACATTTTGATATTAAACAACTGGACTAATGAACGAACAAAAACAAAACAAACACGAGACATATCAGCAACGTCCAATGACGTTGACTTTACGACATCACGATAAAACCAAATATATTGCAAGTCAGACTCAATTAGTCTTTGTTGTAGAACGTTTTATTGAAATAATTTCTACAAAACAGTTGATATTTATATACTCTACAATAGACCTATATACAGTTTTTATCTTTGATTTATTTTTTGTTTACCGCCTAAACATTAACATTTTATCTTAGTGTAACATATAATCTGTATATATGTATTACATATATGAAGATTATATTAACTATTTCTAAAACGACGGAAGTGTTAAAGTACAACATATTGTGCTCACTTGCATACTTGCTTTAAAATGAGGTAACTTTATATTCTAACAAACCTGTTAACAGGTCTTGTCTCTAAAAAGAAAAGAAGAATTGTTATCATAAGATTGAACTAGATAACCATTTTGAAAATTGCAAACTTTTAAATTTGTTTAACATAACAATAACTATATAATAGATTATACATTGATATACAAATATATGCACTTGTGTATCATAAACTTGGTTATGGCATACAAATACAAGCACGTGTGTCACAAACTTGGATATGATATACAAACATATGCACTTGTGTATCATAAACTTGGTTATGACATACAAATACAAGCACGTGTGTGTCACAAACTTGGATATGATATACAAGTATAGGCATTTGTATGTCATAAACTTGGTTATGACATACAAATACAAGCACATGTGTGTCACAAACTTGGATATGATATACAAGTATAGACATTTGTGTGTCACAAACTGGGATATGATATACAAGTATAAGTATTTGTGTGTCATAAACTTGTTTATGTTATACAAGTTCTTGTGTATCATAAACTTGGTTATGATATACAAGTACAAGCACTTGTGTGTCATAAACTTGGTTATGATATATAAATACAAGCTTATGTGTGTCACAAACTTGGTTCTGGTATACAAATACAAGCACTTGTGTGTCACAGACTTGGTTATAATATACAAATACAAGTACTTGTGTGTCAGAAACTTGGTTATGATATACAATTACAAGCACTTGTGTGTCATAAATTTTGTTATAATATACAAACAAAAGCACTTGTGTGTCAAAACATCTAATATACATATATTGTGCTTTGTCCCCGATGAAAAATATAGCTATAATTACACGTCTATCTGGATTGATTTGTTGGACTCCTTTTGTTTCACTGTAATATTATAAATATATTTTATTTCTGAACTCCTGACTATAAAAATGGTTAAACTGGATATCAAAACCAAAACCAATACGGACAACAAGGTGATGTATTGTTTTAACTTTAAAAATGGTCTGTCAGAGTATGGTCAAATGTGGTTTACACGTATATTCATATATATATATTATCATGTTCGTGCATTTATTAATTATCATAAAAGAATTTATCGAGAATAAAACAATCAGCTAGAAATATCACTCGATTATTTTAATACCATGAGATACTTAAGGCAAAGACTCCGCGTGCATCTATCTGATTTAATATATATATATGAGGCATAGATAATATTCTGTGAGTTGCCAGACTTAACAACAATATCATTTTTATGCTAGCTTCGTTCATGTTTCACACTCGGTCTCTTCCAAATCACGGGAAAACTTTTTTTTCCACTTTCAATTAAGCTTAGTGCTTTAATCATTACTGTACGACTTGCTAGATTAGTTTGTTAAGTACTCAATCGGTCACCATTTCGTAAGATTGTATACAATTTTCTTAGGTTTAACATTGCATGGATTTTACTTTTCTCTACCGATTTACAATATTAGGATTTCAATGAGATGATTGTAAGTTTAGGTGATAAGGTTTGATACATGCCTTAGTTATTTGTTTAACTGATCCCCTAAGTGGATTATAAACATTGAGATTTTAGACAGGCCCTCTGTATTCAATGGTAGGAAACACGGACAATTGTTTACTTGAGATACTGTCGTGTTAACGATTATGAAATATTTTGAGGGGTGAACTTTCATTAAATAACATAAAACATAAGTAACATAATGAACCTAAGTTTCAAGTGGGCAGCAACTGCCTGTTGTAGAAACATACAAATGTAGAGGACGACCTGAAGACGAAAGGCGGAAGACTTTCGAAACGTTGTCCTCTACACTTGTAGGTTTCTACAACAGGCAGTTGGTGTCCATTTGAAACTTAGATTCATTATGAATACTCTGCCTAAACAACCTATCAAAGATAAGTAACATAACATTTCTTTAATGTAATTTATTTCCACGACAATTTTATTCATTTTCAAGACCATATGAACAATTTCAGTTATGAAAATTAGAACACATTACAAAATTACTGTTAATATGAGTGTTCTTTATTTATATCAATAGTAAAGGAAATTGTTTCGTTACAGTTTTGGTCACCGGCTTTTTATAGGCTCAAGTAAATGCGTATGACCAGGGCCGTAGCTTGTTATGCGGATACCCAGGTCATATCCTCGGTTTTGGGGTTGTTGTTTTTTTTTTTTTGGCTTCCTTCATTCACTCACTCTCAAATACACACACACATATATATATGATTAGAAGCTCTAGCTTGAAACACAAGTTTGACCTTGGTAGAATATTGATTGGCTCTAGTTACGGTGATGCATATGACGTCACGAAAAACCACACTTAATGAGTAAGGCTAGCCCTAACTTCTACAAGATTTACACAATAACATTTTGATTCCAGTTTCCAAAAAACCGATAAACTATTCACAAATGAGTTAATACACAACTAATGACCGGACTTTGATAAACCTCTCTCAGGTGTAACTTATATCACATAACTTTTAATTGTATTCTAAGTATTTCGTTTTCAAAACAACTAGCAAATAGCACTTTGGTGTGAACTGAAAATATGTTATATAGTGTTCTTTTTATGAAATTATAATACAATTGAAGGTTAGCTTTATGCATACACCAGAAAAGATAAGAATATAACCTCAGAATTCTATATAAAAGCATAGAATGTGCTGTGGTATTAAGTGTTGAAAAATATTGGAGGCTATACACAATGGTTCCTACAACAAACTTGGTAACTTCACAGAACGACAAACATCAAACGTTCTGTTCTTACTTAACTTTTCACTTGTAAGTCTCTTCCTAAAGTCACTATTGGATTTAGAGAGACAGAGAATAGAGGTTCTATTATTTTTATTTAGTTCAATGATTTACCCACTTCGTTGTTTGGATGTTCAAATTATAATTCTCTGTTGGTGTTTTCGGGACATTTTTTCTGTGGAAGCGTCTTTTGAAGCAGATCCCAAAGTTTCTATGTAAAGACGGGGACTTGAAGGCTACTCTTTGTTTGTCGTACGTTTAGATACTATGAAAATAACAGAGCGGCAACTCGTATTGTTTACAGTTCAATGGACAGGGACAATTCTTACTCTTTTGTTAGTCTTAGAAGCTTTTTTTCCCTGTACTTCTTCCTGTAGGTGAAGGTAAATCGTCTTCATTGTTTTGTTTCGTTAGTTTACAGTCGATCAAAAACGAAGCGATGAGGGGTAGTCTCCATTTCCCTTTCTGCTTGGGTTTTGGCATTCCGAAGATCATTAGCTTATAGAGACCAACGCGAAACGGGAGGATGGTAAAGGTGATTCGATTGTCATGATCCTCTCGAATAAGAACACTCTTAAGGTCTAGTTCCATGCCATCCGCATCAAACATTTGAGGAGTAATCAACATAGACGTGCTCATCTCCAGTGTCACCTTCCTTCGTCCACCCCACGTCACGATGAGAGGCCCTGATTGGTTGATTAGCTTCATGTTGAAATTAAAGAAGCTTTGTGTTGGACCCCAGGGAACCTCGTTCAGTGGATATGGTTGGATATATTTCCTCGCTCGTTCACACTCCACGAGGAAAATGATGACACTGTGAAGAGTAGTGTCATCATTCATATCCTTCTCCGGCTTGGCGTAGATTTTAAAGTAGTACCTGCCCTCTATCGGCGGAGAGATTACAAACGATCCGACTAAACGGTCTTCTTTGAGCTGACAGAAGACGTAGTTATTCAGTGACGAGTTTTCTAGTTCGTCAGCGGGATACATTTTGAACTTGTACCGCATAGGCTCGTGAGCTCCAAGTTTGATCTCAGTTTGTACTTTACATTTCATTGGATTTTGTGGACGAGATCGTATTTTGAGATTGTATTGGAAGAAAAATGGCGTCACCTTGGGCAAAGCATTAAAATGCTCCAAAGTGATTGGCTTGTCGAGCAGTTGCCACCTGAAAAAAAAAACAAAAAAAAATAGAAATATCAGAAAATGTTGAATTTATTTTACGTGTATGATAGTTTTGAGTACTCAGTTTTCAAACTCTGAGTCCGAGTGAAACAATATTTTTATTCTACTTGTCGTTTACTGATTATAGTAATAACTATACCGTTACTCACCTCGTCCACTTTTTAAACAATTGAGTTTAATGACGAATGAGTTCTAAATACACAATTAAGAGTTCTATTCAGTCTGTGAGAATTAAAAGAGAATTAGTTAAGAAGTAGTATCCAAATATTTAAACAAAAGTAATACTTTAGTAACGATACATCTCGAATTTATAGCTTTGAATATATCAACGCTTAAAGCTTTACTTTATGACCAGCATTCACTGTTCAACGTATCAAAGCATTATTTGTCTGTTTGTTTGTTATGAATTTCGCACAAAGCTACACGAGGACTATCTGCGGTAGCCGTCCCTAATTTAGCAATGTAAGATTAGAGAGGAAGGCTAGTCATCACCACCCACCGCCAACTCTTGGGCTACTCTTTTACCAACGGATAGTGGGATTGACCGTCACACTATAACGCCCCCACGGCTGAAAGGGCGAACATGTTTGGTGTGACGGGGATTCGAACCCGCGACCCTCAGATTGCGAGTCGAGAGCCCTAACCACCTGGCCATGCCGGGCCTAAAAGCATTTTAATGTGTACATTTATATTTTAAACTGGAAAATCAAACAGACAGAAGAAATTACTGTTACTTAGGGCTTGTTATAATATTCCATTGACTTCTCAATATATTTTGAATTTCTTCGGAACTTGGCAAAAAGAAGATGATTTGAATACTTTACTGAAGAAGAAAAAGTAGTATGTAAGTGGACATGATGTATTTATTTTATGCTTTCAGAAAACAAAGTTATTAAGTTAACTAAGAAAATGTACAGCAAGATAATACGCTACCTGCAGTAATCATTCTCCAACTCATCGTGTGGAAAATGAGTCCAAATTAAAGCCTCGGGATCCGTCAAGAAGAAATGTTCATTTAGCTTTTTCTGAAATTTTCCTGTATGGTCTGTATATCCTGAAAAAGAATTGTGGAGGTTTGTTAAAATATACAAAATAAAGGTTCCAAAACGAGAATATATCAGCTGTAAACAACCCCCAGAAGGAGAAATTATACGTCGAATAACCCAGCTGTAAACATACTCCAGAAATATATCAAATAATAATTCAGTTTAAATAAACACCAGAAAAAAAAAATATAACAAACAGGTCAGCTAGCTGTAAACGTACTCCAGAAATATATCTAATAATAATTCAGTTTAAACAAACATCAAAAATGTAACTACAAGAAACATGTCGGCTGTAAAGGTACTCCTGAAATATATAAAATAATACGTCAGTGTAAACAGACACCAGAAAGAGAAATATAATAAACAGGTCAGCTGTAAAGGTACTCCAGAGATATATCAAATAATAAGTCAGTGTAAACGATCACCAGAAACAGAAATATAACAAACAGGTCAGCTGTAAACATACTCCAGAAAATATCAAACCGTCAGTATAAACAAACACCAGAAAAAGAAATATATCAAAACGTCAGTGTAAAAAAAACATCAGAAAAAGGAATATAACAAACAGGTCAGCTGTAAACAAACACCGAAAGAGAAATATAACATACAGGTCAGCTGTAAACATACTCCAGAAATATATCAAAAAAGTCAGTGTAAACAAACAACAGAAAGACAATTATAACAAACAGGTTAGCTGTAAGCATAGTCCAGAAATATATAAACAAGTCAGTGTAAATAAAATCCAGAAATATATCAAAACAGCCAGTGTAAACGAACACCATAAAGAGAAGTGTATCAAACAGGTCAGCTGTAAAAACACTCCAGAACTATATAAATAGAATCAGTGTAACAAACACCCGAAAGAGAAATATAACAAACAAGCCAGCTGTAAACAAGCTCCAGAAATATATATTAAAAACTTCAGTGTAAACAAACACCAGAAAAAATAAATATAACAAACAGGTCAGCTGTAAGCATACTCCAGAAATATATATAAAAAGAGTCAGTGTAAACAAACATCATCTTTTGTGTGTGTGTGCGTATGAATGGCAGGCTTTTTTTCCCAATTTGCTTTTGTTTGTTTGTAGTTAAGCATAAAGCTATACAACTGGATATCTGTGCTGTCCTCACCATGAGTATCGAAACCAGGTTTTTAGCGTTAGAAGCCTTCGCTGTGCCACTCCCAATTTGCCACATCTATTTGCGAGAATTGTATAAGCAATAGCTTCTAACATTTCCAACTGGAAACATTCATTATACGTTGGCCAAAAATGAGGGAAAAGGTGAATGACTCACAAATAGATAACGTAATAAGGCAGAGCTTTCTAAGGTACGTTCTTTCAATGGTTGCCTTATATCTCGGGAATCATCAAGCGTGTCTGGTACTAGCCTAGTATTTTACTTACTTTAATTCCGAAAGGAAAATGTGAATTTATTTCATCGAACGTTAAAACACTTTGATAGACTGGTTCCATTAAAAAACTCTCAAACGCAGAGTACACAATTTTTACCTTAGTAGCTCCACCTCTAAGCTTACTTATTAAGGTTAACATGCAATTCCAAAAGCTCCATCTCCCGTGATCGAAAAGTATCAGTGAAGTTGGCAAAGTTGAAAATGTTTTGTGAGCTGTGGAAAAGTGTCCTCAGAATATCAGGTGGATGTTGAAGAACTGGCAACATCTTTGACCTGTACAACACGGATAGCATCAAGTTCTTGAAATGGCATCAAAGAGCCAAGGATGATCCCATTACTGTTGAGATCAGAGGAACTAGTACTACCCTTTCTGTCGGTACGGATACTTTATGGGCTTATAGTGTCAAAAAAAAAGAGTTATCTTTTAGAAAACATCTCCAATAAACGTCAGGGAAACTGTTACTACACCTTCCAAAACTTCTTCATTAAATATTACAAGAACTGGTACTACACTTTCTGTCACCATGGGTACTTTGGAGCTCTACTACTGCCAACGCAGTGATCTTCCAAAACTTC
>NW_013667343.1:23270-27913 GCF_000517525.1 Limulus polyphemus | reverse complement strand
CTTCAATAAGTATTACAAGAACTGGTACTACACTTTCTGTCACCATGGGTAACGTTTGGAGCTCTACTTACTGCCAACGCAGTGATCTTCCAAAACTTCTTCAATAAATATTACAAGAACTGGTACTACACTTTCTGTCACCATGGGTACTTCTGGAGCTCTACTCACTGCCAACGCAGTGATCTTCCAAAACTTCTTCATTAATATTACAAGAACTGGTACTACACTTTCTGTCACCATGGGTACTTTTGGAGCTCTACTTACTGCCAACGCAGTGATCTTCCAAAACTTCTTCAATAAGTATTACAAGAACTGGTACTACACTTTCTGTCACCATGGGTACTTTCTGCGCCTTGTGCAAGGCCAACAAATATTCGGGAAACTGGTGTGATATTTTTAGGTGAAAACTGACTTCCGACAAGTATCAGATAGTTAAACTTGCAAATAACAGCAGATTCGTTAAAAAAAGTAATTTTGAATCTGATATCTTAATTCATCTTTCCTAGTGGGATGAAATAACGACACTGGACAAATTCGATAGAAATGAATATAATCTTTGTTATTAAACAAACAAGAAGAAAACGCAGTGTTCGTACTAAAGTGTGTTTAGCTCCATAACTTTCTTTCTCTTGAGAATGACTTCTTTTGGACTAAATATTATGGGTGATCTTGAAGTAAGTCTTTTCTCGACGATCTCCCAGTATAAATGATCCAAGAAAGTACATCTAAATTCAACAGGTAAACTCTATTTCTTTGTCCAGTCAATGGCATCACCTCGTGACCTTTGTTTTCGCAGAGGATTGATCGGCTATTACATTTAGACAACATCAACTCGGCCAACAATGGGTATAACAGTGCTAATCCTTTCAACCCAGATGATATACGTTAGTGCAATATCCTTTCAGGCAAAATAGACATTGACAGAAGTAAGTATATTTGTACGTTTGTCGTAGTACCATTAGCGAGAACATTTTTGTTGAAAGCGAAAACGTTATTTTCGAACTTAGGCCTATAAGTACAACTATGTACATATGAGAGTAGCCTGTAGAAATAAATAAACTAATTTGTTATCGTTAGTGAACTGGACATTGTATTATAATAGAAAAAAAAAGCAACCAGAACAAGGCAATCTCAGCGACCTTCTGGATTACGTGTATATTCCAAAACTGCAAATAGGCCAACTAAACAAAATATAAAGTTGTTATGTCAATAAAGCAGGTAGAAAACATATGAGAAGCCTGCATATCACACTGGTACTATGCTTCCTTTCAGCAAGGATACTTTATGGGCCACTAGTGCCAAAAAAGTGACCTTATACAAAACTTCTTCATTACATATTAGGGGAACTGGTACTATATTTTTTATCAGCACGGATAATCTGTGAGCCTCTTCTTCCAATAAAGGGACCTTCCAAAAATTCATTAAATACCAGAGGAACTACTATTATACTTCCTATCAGCATGGGTATTTTTTGGGCCTCTAGTTACCTTCCATAACTTCTTATTAAATGGCTGAAGAATGCTTCTGTTCCGTTTCCCATGCCTGGGTATCTTAGTGGTAGACATTGTGTGAACCATCAAAGTACATTAGGCTAGTAACTGATAGTTAGGGAAACGTCCTTTCTTTTGAATCCAATGTACAAAAAGCTGATGAGCAGCAAATGTTGCATGCATATCCTTTCGTTCTAGTATCTAAGATGGAGAGGATCATTTTGGCATTATCAGACGGGTTATTTTGAATTATTTGTTAAACAAAATACAAAGTCCAGTCCACGTAACGATAATAAATTCGTTTTTTTTTTTACTACAGATTATCCCCTGTACATAGTTGTACTTGTAGGTCTAAGTTCACATAAAGTGTTTTCACTTTCAACAGAAATTTACTCGCTAACAGTAGTACGACTAAATTACTCGCTGACAGTACAACGACTAAATTTACTCGAAAACAGTACTGCGACTAAATTACTCGCTAACAGTACTACGACTAAATTTACTTGCTAACAGTACTACGACTAAATTTACTCGCTAACAGTACTACGACTAAATTTACTCGCTAATAGTACTACGACTAAATTTACTCGCTAACAGTACTACGACTAAATTTACTCGCTAACAGTACTACGACTAAATTTACTCGCTAACAGTACTATGACAAAATTTACTCGCTAACAGTACTACGACTAAATTACTCGCCAACAGTACTACGACTTAAGTATAAATATACTTAGTTCTACAGTTTCACGGTTAATCGATTGAGTAACTGAATATACGCGATAACTAACAACAATCTGAGTATTTCACTAGCTACTCAATCATTGAACGAAATGTAATTGACTCAATGTTTCACTAATTCTTGTGTTTATAATTTAGCCTTATTTCAATATATTTCGCAAATTATCTCGATCATTTACATTCACAAACATTCTAGGTATGCTAGGACTACTTTTTATTAAATTATTCGATCTTAAAGCAAACATCTGAATTAACACAATGAGTTAAAACATTCTGGACTCTGCTTTTGTGTGAGAACTAAACCTGCACGCGCAATTTCTGTGCATAAACTTGTAATTCACATGGGCGTGGAATTTGTCCTAGTTCTATCAGGCTTACACGCCCTGACTGGTTGTAATACAGTTGTCAGCTGTTCAAGCTTCAACAGAGCTACATGTGGATTTCAGGAGTACATTCTTCTCCACCGACACTGCTTCCCAAGCAAAAAAAAAATGAAATTAATCTGTCGTACTCTCCGCGTGATGGCTTTACTTGTAAAAGCAATTCGTATCAAACAGTAATACCGTTAGATACAGACCGGTCGTAACTTCGAGTGCTTACACCTACGTTTTCAAGCATGTTATTCCATATAAAACGAGCATGCCTTCAACATCACACATGGATCAACATTCTCACCAACAGACCTGAAGTCAACCATCATCTGTACGGTTACAAAATCTGCAATGGCGTACCAAAATTCCTCGTCACATCAGCAGTACGACCCGATGAAATAGTGAAGCCTTGCACTACTAAGAATGTGACCGCAATGCTGTGTGTTCTTGTCGTGATGCTTCCATCACTTTCTGCTCATTTTGTTAGTGCACAGTAACGGATAGTTGCCGAAACCTCCAGAACCAGAAAAACTTAATTACAAAAAAACTCGTGGTCGTTACAGTGTGTTTCTAATGCAACATAAACTTAATTTAATTTTTTTTAGATATAAGTGGGTGTATTTAGTTTTTCCGTGTTTTATACTGTTTAAAGTTGGAGTAAGCATTTCAAATAAAGATCAACTGTGTGAGATCTTTCAGTTGTTACATATATTGACTATACATCTCACAGAAGAAAAAAAAAACCACAAGAGAAATTTCGGGTACTAAAGTTGCACGTGGAATTTGTATCTTTTCCAATGTATAACGCTGTGATCTCATCTTTAACAGTGATATGAATTTTTCAACGTCATATCTTCCGTCTTAATAGAGTTTTTCTAGAAATGTTTTGTTTGAAATGATTGTAATCTGTTTGGTCTGAAAAAAAATATTAATTCTGTCAACTTATGGAGAAACTGAATGGTTTGGTTGTTACAGATAGAATAAGTTTATTCCCTGCAACCTCGTTCAAAATGTAATTATTTGTTTTCAGTGTCACTGTAAATTTAGAGATCGTAATTTTATTTATGTACATTGATCACATTATATCTGTGTGGTGACTTGTATTATCCAGTATTATGCACGAAGTTCCAAACCAGAAAGAAACATAAAGGTTAAACATAACGAGTATGTTACGAACACCACTATTTGGGTAAAAAGCAGGACATGACGATTTCTATTTGAGTTTACATTTTTTATATTCTGACTACAAATAGAACGTGACACTAATTTCGAAAATAATGATTATAGGCAGGGTTGAATAAATCCCCCATATTCATTTATAGAGTAGAAAGAAAAGAACACATCGGTTGTTAATGGCACTGCCTGTCCCCCCCCCCCTCATTCCCCTACTGGACCAACATTACAATAGCTTCACAACACTGTTTACCATGTGATGTTGTATCCCTACACTAACGACAGGGGGTGCTAGTGTAATCAAGCGGGCCAATTAACGTGATTAACGAGTTTAAGTAATGTATTAATATTGCTTTGATGACCAAAAGTCTGTTTCGTGGTAAGAGAAAATTGTATCCTCTCTACAATTATAACAGTACACACAGTTGTAGCAAAAAATACTGCAAAAACACGACACGCGTGTATAACAACAACAAAAAGACGGTAAGAAATCACATTCGTAGGGCTGTGAAAAGCTGATACAATAATACCAGTGGACACATTTACATCCTTCATGTGAAATAATTATATAGCTATTGTTTATTCTTTTCCCGACATGCGTAGCGTTATGGTTGAATTCCCGCTTAAATCATACCATTTGTTCATTAAAGTGTAGCCTAAAAGTGTACTGAAAAGATGAAATAATATGCAATCTAGAATTATCAAAAAATATATATAATATAGAATTATCAAGAAAAATATGCAATCCAGAATTATCAAAAAATATATATAATCTAGAATTATCAAGAAAAATATATAACCTAGAATTATCAAGAAAATATGCAATCTAGAATAATCAAGAAAAAATATGCAATCTAGAATAATCAAG